>NW_028113604.1:0-148467 GCF_964273705.1 Natrix helvetica
CAGAATAGCTCCCTGTAGCTTCCTGCCCATCCCGCTTTGTCAATGAGCCATTAAAGCCTAAGATAGTCCACTTTACATAATAAAGAGTTCTCCCCTTCAGCTCCAGAGTGATGGGATTAAAGCATGATAATATTGGCCCTTTATCCAACTCATGGCATCTGAGAACTCAACCAAACCTGGATTCAAAACGCAGCCTAGAGAGTTGCCTCTGCATGGCTCCATGGGACTCTGACAACCAATCAGAACAGAAGATCAAGATCAAAGGCCAGAGAGGGCATAAAACCAGGGACTCAGCTTCTCTTCCTTTCTTCTCTTCTTCTTCCCCCAACATTGAAGCATGTGATCACCTTTTCTGTTCAGGACTCAAGCCATGTGGTCCTGTCCACCATTAAACCATCTTTCCAAGCAGCCTCCATCTCTCCACTTTCTTTTTCCCCACTTGGAGCCGAACCCAGAAGGATATTTCTTTCAACATAGGAATAAATGAATATAAAAACAAAAAAAAAGGAGAGTGCAACTCCATCACCCTGAATGACTTACAAATCTTGGAAAACCAACTGAATAGAAGGAGCCACGTTGAAATGCAACTTTGTATGCAATATTTCCCCTCCAGTGATGACTATACCAATGAGATGGTCTCCTGGGCTGTAAAAGCTATGTGGTTGTTTTCCATCCTGGTGCTTCAAACTCTGTGGGCATTTCATTCTCAGCTTCCCAGAGACTGAATGGGACACCAGCAGCATCAGAAGCAGAAGCAGGAGGTCCATCATTCATGGGGTGAATCAATCAATCCCCTTCCTTTTTCTAAAGAAGAATTAGAAGAATTCAAAGGACTCTCACAAGGTGGAATATGATCCAGTGTCTTTCCTGATTGAAACACAGAGAAACAATCAGCTTCACCTGGAAAGGAGAGAGACAGACATTCAAGAGCACAGACCCTGCCTGTCCCAAAACTCCATATTTCTCTGCCCAAAGTCTCCCTTGGAGGATTCGGCCAAAGAGCAGAGCTGAAACTTTTATCACAATTCTCCCTCTCAGGAGGGATCCCTGGATAATTCAACTTGTTCTTGGACTCAAAGGTTGTTGGGAAATTCTCTGGAGGGAAATGAAATGAAAATAATCCCCATGTGATTCATAATAATAGAGGAAGAGTTGGAATTAAATTCATCATCTAGAATTGAGAGTTTGGGGGTCTCCATGCTGGAAACTGGCCCCAGAGGGAATACACGGCACTTGTGGCTGAAAATAAAAAGAAATGTGACTTTTGTTGGCATTGTGGTTAAAGAGAAAAATCCCAGAGGCCAGTTAATGCCAGAGTATGTCACAGATCTGAAAAATAGCTGCTGGCTGAGTTGAAACCAAAGTTTACTTTATTTTGAAAGTTATGCTCAAGGGCATCACACAAAAGGGCTGATGAAATAGTGCAGTCAGTTTCTAAAAACAAAATGAACTTTAGTGAAAAATTAGTTACCAGAAGTTTGCAGAGTTAAACAAAAATCAGAGAGAGGGGGGGAGGGGTTTAGAAAAAAACCAAGTGAAAAGAGATGGAGAAATCAAGGCTGCAAAGGCTAGGAAGGAAGGAAGGAAGGAAGGAAGGAAGGAAGGAAGGAAGGAGGGAGGGAGGGAGGGAGGGAGGGAGGGAGGGAGGGAAGGAGGGAGGGAGGGAGGGAGGAATGGGGAAAGGGGAAAGGGGAGCTCAGGATCCTTGTGTTGCAGATGAAAAGGCTGATCTGCAAAATCCAACTTCCATCTTCAGAGACCCAGGAATGCAGAAGCCCAAATCCCATATTCCCCTGCCACCCTTTCCCATGCAGAGGCCAGGCAAGGGGGCTCTTGCAGGGATGCCAGACAGGACTCTGCCCAGCTGAATGGGGAGCCCCTCTTGGGAGGAGGAAGCTGGGGAGCCTCATATTGGGGAAGGGAAGCAGATCTGCAAAATCCCCCTCCAGGTTCCATCTTCCGAGTCCTGGGAAGGGTTGAGATCATATCTCATGTTGCACTGCCACCTCTTTCCATACATGGGGCATCCAGGGGAAAGCAAAGCCCAGACCCACAGAGAAGGCCCAGGAAGGCCAGGAAGGAGGAGGGGATCTGGGGCAATCCTGGGAAGAGACTATCCTGGTTTATGGGTCCCAGGGTTGAGTGTTGGGGGGACGCAGCCCCTGCGGTTTCTCCAGCCTCGCTTGGGCTCCGTGACTTTCCAGGAGAGGCTCCTGTGGGGGAGAAGCCATGCAGGACTGGGTCTTCCAAGGGGGATCGAGCATTGCCTGGGAGGAAAAGGTGGACGGCCTCACCCTGGAGGGGAGCCTCCATGACTCTGAGGAAGATGGGGGTCCCCCACGGACCCTCCAGAATGGTCTGAAGATGGTAACTTCATTCTGAGAACAAGAAACGGACTTGAGGAGATCATTGGTTATTGACTGATTTTGTGTAATGCACAAACCATGATTTCTTAGGGCCATCAGAAGTGAAATATCCCATGCTTAATTGGACTGACATATAACCCCAAAGACACTGATCCTGGTTTGGAAGCCATCCTGGTTGGTTCTCATTACTCTCTAAGTGTTGTGGCCCACCAGCGGTCAGCAGAGCTGGCAGCAGATTCGGACAGTGAGGAGGTTGGGGAGGAACATGGGCCACTCCTGGAGTCTGGGGAAGGCTTGGACGAGGGCTGTGTATCAGAGGCAGAGAGGGGGCCAAGGCCATCTGGTAGTTATTTGCTGCCTCCGAAGCCTCCAGAGTCTGACATCAGCAAGGCAGAAGAACAACGGGAGCCTGTTCCCATTGTGTGCATGTGCAGAGCTGCTGATGCTGCACACTACTGGCTCATATTTAACTGGTTGCCCACCAAGATTCCCCCTCACAGTCACTGCTATGAAGCCTGGTTTCACCCAGTTTATATGTGTACTTTTGGTTTTTCTTACCTAAGTGTAGGACTTTACTTTTCTCTACATTGAATTTCATTTTGTCAGATAGGACCCCGTCTTCAAGTCTGTCAAGACCCATCTGGATCTTGAGCCTATCTTCTAGGGTGTTGGCTATTCCTGCCAGCTTAGTATCATCTCCACATTTGGTAAGTTCCCCTTGTATTCCCTCATCCAAGTCATTTATGAAGACATTGAAGAGCCTAAGACAGAACCTCGTGGTGCCCCACTGCTTACATCCCTCCATGTAGATGTAGACCCATTATTGGTCTACAGTTGGAAACAAATAACTTGTTGGACTGTCGTTCAAGTGTGCAAAGGTAGACCAAAGTTTGAGAAAGCACAACTGTTTATTTCTTCTCTCAGAAAGTGTTTTCACAGACCCCTGGGGTGGTTGTGGTCGTTGAACCTTCTCCATTTCTACGGAAAGAAAAAACTGGGAATTCTGGAGTGAGTCGCCTCTTCTCCTAGATGTTGTCATGTTGGAAGGGTTGAGGGAGTTTGCGATACTCCCAATCTCCTGCTTGCCACTATTCACATGGTGCAGCCACAGGCAGTCCATTCTGGTCAAGATGTAGTGTGACTCATTCCCCAGGTTTTCTCCACCCACGTCTCCTGGACTCCAGGCTCATGCCAGCCCAATGTGTTGGGCAAAGAACCGGTTGCAAAATAACCAATAAGGGGATGGAGAGAAGATAGCGGATCTCATAGAAAATCCCATTTTACAGGACAGGAGCAACTGGTTCTGACCGAGGCTTCCTTAGAAAGCAAGAAGCAAAGTCTTGGTCCCTGCAAAACCTCTTTTCTTTACACGACTGTGAATTCCTGTGAAAAGGCGTTTTTGGAAAGAGAAGCGCGGAACTAATGCTTGCGAAACTGGCGCTCAACAAAGAAACTACCCTCAAATGCATGATCTTTTGGGCTTTTTTTCAACTCTTGAAGAAAGCTCCAAATACTATGGAAATGTAGGTAAATAATGTGCTTTTCCATTTCACATATTCCCAGGAGTGACATTCCTGACTTTAGGGGGCGGTGCTCATCTCCGTTTCAAAGCCAAAGAGCCAGTGCTGTCCGAAGACGTCTCCATGGTCATGTGGCCGGCATGACTCAATGCCGAAGGCGCACGGGACTCTGTTCCCTTCCCACAAAAGGTGGTTCCTATTTTTCTACTGCATGTTTTACGTGCTTTCAAACTGCTAGGTGGGCAGAAGCTGGGACAAGTCACGGGAGCTCACTCTGTTATGTGGCGCTAGGGATTTGAACCGCCGAACTGCCAAACTTTCTGATCGACAAACTCAGTATCTTAGCCACTGAGCCACTGTGTCCTGTACAGATGTAGAACATGCAACATCTAGATGGAGGGTTTAAATTATTCGAAAGAAATGTATCTGTTAGGGATGTAACCCTAGGCTTGGCTTGGCAATGTATATAAGCTATGATTACTTTACTGTTACTTTAAATGCTTAAGAGATGTAATTGGTTTGTTACCTCAATGCAGCCATAAGAGGGAGCCAGAATGGCTGTTAGCTCTCTGTTTGTTAGACGCTGGTCGGTGTATACTGAGGTATTGTGGTTTGCTACTGTTAGCTACTTTGAGTGTTAGACTGATTATTTTGATAACTGAATTACTCAACCGTGTATGACTTGGACTGTTAACCGGACTCTGAATACCTCTATATTTCTACATAGTAAACTACTATAATTTTATACTATTCAGTGTCTCTGTATGCTGGTTTGTGCGTGTTATTCCATATCACTCTCATTACGTTTCTCTGCATACTCGCTCTCCTAACGGGGAGCTCAATCATTTAACAGTATGTAATCAAAGAGGTGGCAGATTTGCGTTTTATAGAAGAAGTAGCTACACTTCATTAGAAATGCAGGAAAACAGGGATGAAGGCTTCCTTGAATCCCTTTGGGTTAATATAAAAGGGGAAAGGAATGACATTGCCATAGGTGTATTCTACAGACCCTCCTCTCCAAACAGAGGAAACATCAATGCTGATTTGGATTCTATCCCTGCCTGCAATTTTCCTCGCAGCTTGACAACAGAATCGGAAGGGAGGGGGTGGAAGCCCAGGGGGGAAGGACTCAAGGGAGCCAGCCACACCCTGTGGAAGTTCATTCACTTCAAGGTTCTGTTACGGGTCCTCTTTAAACGGCACAGGCTGTTTTCCAAAACACAAAGATTGTGTTGGATTGGCAAACAATGGACAGCGGGAAAAGGAGAACTTCACCTACGCAGCTGCCTGCGGCAACCTTCAGAATTGGCTTCACTTCATCTGTACCAGGGGTGGGTTCCGGCAGGCTCAACTGCTGGGTCGCTCGTGCACGTCTCATGCACGCCTCTCTCGCGTATGCTTTATGCATGCTGCACAGGCATGTGCAATGCAAGAAAAATGCTTCTGCGCATGTGCAAAAGTGGAAAAAAAAGATGGTGGAGCCTATGGCACCACCAGGAGAACCAGTTCAAGGGCGTGGCAGGCCTGAGTCGCTGCTGGTTCCAGCGACCCAGGCCGCCAAACCGCTACCTCTATGGCCGAACCAGTCTGAACCAGAAGGAATCCACCACTGGTCTGTAACTATATGGATCTAAGTAAAATTATACAGTACTTTTGGTAAAATTATGTCACAGGAGGTCCCCCCCCCCCTCCACATATGCTACTTGCTAGTGGGATGGTTGACGGGATATAAATGACTGTTTTGCTAATTGGTTAATTAAGATATACAGCAGAAAGCACACTCTAATAGTAATGGGGGACTTTAACTATCTTGACAAGAACTGGGACAGACACATTTGTCTCCTAGATGTAGCGGAGGGAAGTAGAGCATCAGCTACACAGGACTAAATTCTCATTCACGTTTTCATTTAATTTGAGGTCTATTTCACCCTGTTTTTGCCTCTAAAGAGATGGGGGCTCACATTAAGATCCTACGTCGGATTTCGCCCGATTTGCACCCTTATTTTATTTATATTAACTTTTGGAATTACACCTTGCCATCTGCAATATGCAAAATGGCCACGAGATGGCAGGCTATTATTGCCAATGCAATTTCCCATAGACTTTACAAACTGATTTTTCATTTAATTTGAGGTCTATTTCTCCCCGTTTTAACCTCAAGAGAGATTGGGGACTCAGAGTAGGAACCCATGTCGGATTTTGCCCGATCCCCACCCTGATTATTTTTATTTTTATTACCTTTTGCGATTTCTTGTCTCCACCTGCCATACGCAAAATGGCCATGAGATGGCAGGCTATTATAGCTAATGCAGTTTCCCGTAGACTTTAAAAACCAATGTTTTGATTTAATTTGAGCTCTATTTCACACCGTTTTCACCTCAAGAGAGATTGGGGACTCAAACTAAGATCCCTCGTAGGATTTAGCCCGATCCCCACCCTGATTATTTTTATTTATATTACCTTTTGCGATTTCTTGTCTCCACCTGCCATATGCAAAATGGCCACGAGATGGCAGGCTATTATTGCTAATGCAATTTCCCATAGACTTTGAAAACCGCTGTTTTCATTTAATTTGAGGTCTATTTCTCCCCGCTCTTCTGCAGAGGCCCCTTGGAGCAAGGACAGGAAGGCTGAAGGAGGCCGAAGGGCAGGCAGCCCTCCATGGAAAACCAGACCTTTGTCGACTCTTCACAATTACAGGGGCACTGAAAAAGGTCCTCACAGTTACGGCCTTCGCAACGTTCTCACAGTCCCATGATCAACCTTTGGCAGCCAGCAAATGTGGAGATGATACTAAGCTGGCCACTTTCCCAGCCGGCTCCCAACAAACGGAGTCGATGGGAGAAGCCGGTTTCCCTTAAGGATCTCGGGGTTCCTTCCGCAACTGCAGTGGTTTCTTTACCATCTGGGGCACAAGAGGTCGAGAAATTGGCTGTGACTCACTGAAGGACAGTCCTTTGGATGGAATCGTCTGGGGTCTCCTGCTTGAGAAGGGGGTTGGACTAGATGACCTTCAAGGTCCCTTCCAGCTCTATTCTGATTGAATCTTAAGGGCAGGAGCCTCGTTATCAAAAACTGCCCTAAGGACAACAGGTCGTCCTCGACTTACAGTGATTTATTTAGTGACGGAAGTTACAACAACACTGAGAAAAATGACTCAGGACCAATTTTCACACCTACGACCGCTGCAGCACCCCCTGGTCACATGATCAAAACTCACTTGGGAACTGGCGTGTATTTATGACACTTGTCGTACCTTAGGGTCATGGGATCATTATAAGATTTGCTTAACGACCGCTTGATTTACTTAATGACTGCACTAATTTGCTTAGCAACAGTGGCAGAAAGGTTGTAAAATGAGACAGAACTTACTTAGCAACAGAAATTGTGGTCATAAGTGGAGGACTATCTTATTGCCTCATAGTCCATTCTAATTTATATTTACAGACGTTCAGGATCCCATAATTAGAACTTCCCTTTTTTCTCCCCTTCTGCTCGCTTCCTGGGAGCCGGGAGCAAAGTCCTTCTGAAGCGCTTAATTCTGGGGCTTCTGGGGCTGGAAGCAGTCTGAGATGACTGAAGGGAACCACAAGATCAGGCCTCCAAGAGTTGCACTGCTGGGCTTCCCACATTGGAGAGAGAGAGAGAGAGAGAGAGAGAGAGAGAGACCCTCTTTCTTTCCTCTGATGGAGTTTGAGACACAGCCGACCGCCTGCTTGCAACTATTCACCTGGTGCAGCTACAAGGAGCCCAATTTCCTCAGGATGCAGTCTGACTCTCCTGTGGGGTTTCTCCACCCACATCTTCTGGACTCCAGTCTCAACCTGGCCCATGCATTGGGGGGGGAAATTGGCTGTTTGTGATGTCCTTATAACCCAAAAAACAGGATGGAGACAGGATGGTGGATCTCATAGAAAAGCCTCTTTCACAGGGCAGGAGCAGCTATGGAAAAGGTGAACTAAGTAGGTCTCCTTGGATGAGAACATCTAAGCAAGAGGACCTGGAGGCCCTCACCTTCTCTGGCTTGGTGGGATGGCCAATGGTTCTCATGGAGATTATCAAATAACATGGTAGTTGGAGCTTGGCTCCCATAGAATCTATCTTACCACTTTTCCTATTCATTCTCTCACACATACACTTTTAGTGCTGTCCATAGGAACCATTTTTTAAAAAAACATTTTTTAAAAGGTGTCAAATTCATTGGCAGTTGGTGAACAACAAATTCCTCTCAATGACTTGACAGAGTTCTCTTTAGCAAGATTTATTGAGGTGAAAAGGAAGGCAGTTATAAGAATTAAAATCCTTCAACAATTTCCCATTTGGAAACATGTAGATATGTCCTTTGATTCCTGCATACTATCTAAGTGGAAATCAGGTATTCATTCAAATAAATGGACATTATACCATTCTTAAATATCATGGTGTTTTTTCTCATGTTTTTACATTTGTTCTGGCTGTGAGATGCTCCTTTGTGTTCAGGTCTGGTCTCAGAAGGATAATGTAGCACTTGGGGATGAAGATGCAGACCAGCAGACCAGCACTGGAGGCCAGGATGGAGAAGACCTGAACAGCCACCATGTATTTCCCTTTGGTGCTCAGGTAGGTGGGCACAAAAGTCACCCAGACACTGCAGAAGACCAGCATGCTGAAGGTGATCAGCTTGGCTTCGTTGAAGGCCCCAGGCAGATTCCTGGCCAGGAAAGCCACCGTGAAGCAGATGGCAGCCAGGAAGCCCATGTAGCTGAGGGTGACGTAGAACATGACACCAGCCCCTTCGTTGCATTGTAGGATGATCTCTCCATGCTGGGAGTTGAGGTCAGAGTCAGGGAAGGGGGGAGAAACTCCCAGCCAGATGGAGCAGATGATAACTTGGATAGCAGAAGAAGAAAGGATGATGGAGTTGGCCAAGCTCTTCCCCAACCATCTCTTCACTTGGTTTCCTGGTTTTGTGGCCAGGAAAGCCAGCACCACCGTGATGGTTTTGGCCAAGAGAGAAGAAATAGCAACTGAGAAGATGATGCTGAAGACCGTTTGTCGGAGAAGGCAGGTGGCTTTCCTTGGTTGACCAATGAAGAGAAGAGGAGACAAGAAGCAAAGCAGGAGGGAGACCAGGAGGATGTAGGAGAGGTCCCGGTTGTTGGCTTTGACAAGGGGAGTTTCTCTGTATTTAGTGAAGATGATTAAAACAAGGCCTGTAGTTAGGAACAAGAGTAGGGCAAAAGAGACCAGGATGATGCCCAGATGTTCTTCATAAGACAGGAAGGCTATAACTTTGGGGATACATTGGATTCTGTCCTCATTTGGATATTTGTCATCCGGACACTTGGTGCATTTCCCTGCATCTAAGAAAAAAAACCATATTCCCTTACTATTCTCTCCTTTTACCTTTCAGGAAATACCTTATTTGGACAACAAGTGATACCAGGAGATATTGTCTACAACACATTTATTAGTACCTCTAGTGAGAGACGGTAAGAAGTATAAGACTTTTTTTAAAAATCAATTTTTGTTTAATCGTCTATGACAGTGAGAGAAGAATTGGGACCCAAATAATTTCCTGTGTGATGTTCAGTACCAAACTTTATTATTTCATGTATGTAATGAATCAGTTCCACTTCCTTTCCTCCAGTCTCACCCACCTTCCTGAGTGGAGAAGGTCCCCTCCGGACAAGGAATGCAGTCGTAGCAGCAAATTGGCTCTCCTTCTCGAGCCCTCATGACAAATCCAGGATGACAACTTTCCATACATTTGGACTGAGGCAGGGACTGAGCAGAAAATCAAGGAATGCCAAAGAAAAGATGTTAAGACTCTCCGTCCATGGAAAATGGAGGTAGAAATGGATGGAGACAAGTAGCCTCTGGTCTTCACTGAGGTAAATATGAAATCTCTGACTACTTCTAAACAGATGCAGGAGGTAGAACAACTGGCAGATTCTTCATTAATTCCTCCCTTTTGCTTTTGGAATTTAACATTGCAATAAGGTACTTTTCTACTTAATAATCTAGAGGGATGATATTGGAAAAAAGATTTAAGTATGATGATATATTCATCTTAAAACTGAGAATAAAGTTTACTATAAAAAATTTAGGAAACTTTTATTCCATTAGATTTTTTAAAGATAGAATAAAATTGTGATGAAGAAAGAAACCTCTGACCAGTACGATCTTGAAAGGTTTCCATAAAACATGGCAAAGACCCTTCACTTAGGTCCTATCTGTTGAAAAACTTCCATTAGATGACACCAACTAGCATGGAAGGTCAACCACTCTGGAGACTATAAGCTTTGCCCACTTGAAATGGGACCTCAGGCTTTGGAAAATAGACAAAACACAGCAAAATGTCTCCTACCTTATTGAGCAACTCTAGCCCTGAAAGAGCATCTTGATTGATAGAAAGTCTCTGTCTTCTAAAATACGCCAGAATTTCTCTCCTTGGACTCTCCTTGGGGAGAACCAAGAAGCTGTCAATGGTCAGATCTGCTGTTATCTCTCCATTTTGGTCCAAGTACAGTTTAAACTCAGAAATATTCCAAAATTCATTCTTCTCCAGAAAGGGATGAAACTAGAATGGGAACATCCAGGAATATGAAAAACAGAAAACTTTGTTTCTTATCCCACATTGAATCTTTCTTCTGCAATTGTCTCATCTCCAAATATGGTTAAATAGGATACAAATACTGCCATAATCTTCATAAGTGAAGGAGAAAGTCTGAGAAAAATTTATCAAACTACAGAGAAAATATAATAGACATAGTTGGTCAATTATATGGAACATTTTAGAGCAGATAACAAATTAAATTAACAGAGAAAAAAAGATTATTCATAAACTCTTTGAAAACAACAGATTGATTCCCAGAAATCATGGGTTGATCAAGAAGAAATCTGTCAGGCTAATCTTCTCCCTTGTAATCCTGATGGAAAACACCTCCAGATCAGAGGTGGGTTCCTACCTGTTTGGACCAGTTCGGCTGAAACGGTAGTAACCTGGTGGCCTGGGTGGCTGGAACCAGCAGCAACCCAGCCTGGCCACGCCACTGAACCGGTTCTCTCGGCCATATTGTTTTTGGCTTCTGTGCATGCGTAGAGCAACCGGCAGTAGCGGTATCCAGAACCGACCCCTGGCTCAATCCCACTTAGGAACCTCAGTTTACTCGTTTGCCCCATTGGCCTTTCCCCCTGCCTCTCCTGGCCAATGTTGCTCACGAGTAAACTGCAGCTAGGATCTCCCGCGTGTTGCACACCCAAAAACGGCATGGAGGCATGGGCGAAAGCTGGGAGGGGGATGCAACACACGGGGTGGGACCTGGCCAGCCCTGCTGTTGCAGTAGCTGCCTGGGTGAGCCACTCCCCACCTCCCCAGACCAGGCCCTCAGCTCGTGTCAGACTGAGGCCGCAGTCGCCACCTGCTCCTTTGTCCACCCAGCCAGCGGGAGCCACAGCAGTGCCGGTCATGGCTGAGAGCTTTCTTTGCCAGCTGGCAGCTGAAAAGTTCTCCCTCTTAAAAGCCTCCAGTGATGGAGCTTTCGGATCCAAGCGCACTTTAACCAACCAACCAACCAACCAACCAAACAATCAACCAACCAACCAACCAACCGGGGCTTAGTTTGGAAACAAAAGAAAAAAGAACGGCTGAGTGGCTGTGCCCAGGCGTGGGGGATGTTGGGGGGAGGCTGGGGGGGAGGCTGGGGGGGAGTCAGAGGATAGGGGCTCTCTGAGCAAGTGCTGGACAAGAAGGCGGTGGATGACCTCGCTTTCCAGTCGCCGGTGAGTGGCTGCGTCCAACCGGGGGATCAGAGGGGGCAGCTGAGTGAGCGCTGGGCAAGCAGGCAGGAGGGAGACCTCGGAGGCTCATTGTCAACCCAGCTTTGCGCCCAGTTGGCTCCGGTTGCATAACCATCGGTTGGTTTAACGGTCGGGCATGGGGAGTTGGGGGAAGCCGCTTGGCAGGAGCGGTTTGGCTCAGTTGTTCACCGGGCGGCAAAGCGGAGCGACTCAAAAAGGATGAAGGAGATCTTCGGTGGAGCCGGTCGAGGGAGCAACCCCTGGCTTATTGAGTCTTATTGAGTTGATGGGCCTTGCCTTGGGGTGGGGGGTGGGCCCAAATTGCACCCCACTGCAGGTGTCTCTCAGCCGTTGTGTGCAGGGAAAAACCTTGCACAGTAAAGAAAACCTTCTCGTGAGGGTGAGGTAATTAACAATTTCTCGAACTCTTGGGAAGTTTTTCTTTACTGTGCAAGGTTTTTCCCTGCACACAATGGCTGAGAGATGCTCACAATGAGGTGCAATTTGGATGTGGCGGGTGGGGCAGGGGATGGGCTGGGCCAGGCCACAAGATGCACATCTTACTGGAGACTGGCAGCTCCGGATCTTGTGGCTTTTGGGGGTTTTTTGTTTAAAAAAATGCCTCTGCAGAGGAGCTGAAAACCTCTGAGGTTGCTTTGGGAGAGGGAAGATGGACAGGATCCCCAACCCCCCCTCCCTGGGTGCCTGCAGCCTTGGAGGAACTCTGGGCCCTTCCACAGTAAAGAAAGTCTTCTGGCGAGTGAGAAGTTGTTCATTGCCTTTGTTGTGCAAGGGCCGGGAGTTGCTGCAGGCTCCGAGGCTGCAGGCACCCAGGGAGGGGGGAATGCTGCCCATCTGCCTGCCCCCTCCAGAAGCAACCTGCGGTTTTTTGGGACGGGGATCCCCAGAGCACCCTGGGAAAGGACTTTGGCAATCGGCCTGCCACTAAAAGCAAACAATGAGGCGAGGCGCAGAGCTGGTTGGAAGAGGGAGGGAGGGAGAGAGAGAGAGAGAGAGAGAGAAAGAGAGAGAGAGAGAATGTAATGGCCAGTTTCATCCAAATGAATTTTTGTTTCAGGTGGATCTTCTAGCTTTGGAAGAACGAAAGGAAGAGATACAAAGAGAAAGAAAGAAAGAAAGAAAGAGGGTGAAAGGGAGAGAAAGAAAAAGAAGGGAGAAACAAGAAAGAAAAGAAAAAAGAAATAAAAGGGAAAGAAAGAAATAAAGAAAGAAAGAAAGAAAGAAGGAAAGAAAGAAAGAAAGAAAGAAAGAAAGAAAGAAAGAAAGAAAGAAAGAAAGAAAGAAAGAAAGAAAGCGGGCGGGAGGGAAAAGAAAGTGAATAAGATATAGATGGGTGGATGGATGTACATATACATACACGGAGGGAAGGAGGGGAGAAAAAAGAAGAGAGTAAGGAAGGTTCCAGAAGACTCTTTGAAACAGCACAGCAATCTAGGATTGGAAGGGATCTCGGAGGTCATCTAGTGAAACCTCCTGCTCCAGCTGGAGGCCTGATATCCTCTGGATTATTTTGGTGCCTCTAAGAGAGAGGAAAATTGCCAGAAAAGGGAAGGAGTTTACTAGGACAAGGCTGCCATGCAGAGGAAGGCAGAGATAGACTTTGACTTATGACAATTGAGCCCAACATTTTTGTTGCTAAGCAAGAGCATTGTTAAGTGAATTTTGCCAGTGTAATGTTCTAATGTGCAGAAGTTAAAGTTAAATGTGTGGCAGAAAGTGGACTCTGGGGGTGTTTAAACGCAGTAAGTGAGGTTGAAGGTTTACAGTTTTAGAAGAGCTGTGTGTGTGTGTGTGTGTGTTTGTGTGTGTACATACACATACAGTATATATAGCAGATTATGTATCTTTTTGTGTGCCTATACACACACTAAACTATGTAATGTGTATGTACACATATGGCATATATACATAGGATTAAATTGTGTATTTTGGATATTCATTAGTAGTAAATAAATAGACAGGGAAATTGTATCTTGTTGATGCAAGGAGAGGCCAGGCAAGGTACCCCTTGTCATGAGTGATGTCACGTTGGCCATGCCCACCCAATCACATGACCACTAAGCCACACCCACCCAGTCACATGACCACCAAGCCATGCCCACAGAACCGGTAGTAAAACTTTTTTAATGCCACCACTGGATAGAACCCTCTTCCAATAACTGAGTCATGTTACACACGAGTGTAAGATCAGCTCACTCTTATTCCAGAGTGTCAGACATGGAAAAAGTGAATTCAGTTACAAGAGAGGAGATTTTAGCTGAATGAGAGAGAAAAATATCATAAAAGAATGAGTTGTTTTTTAGAGCTGAGCCAGTAAAGCAGAGAAGTTCAGTCTCCTCTTCATGGATCGTCTGAGAGCAAAGACTGAGCAGCCATCAGTCAGAGAAGCTTGAACTGGGATTCCTGCAGAGAGGAGGGGGTTGGGCTAGATGGTCTCAGGGTCTCCTCCTAATTTATAAAGGTTGTCATGCCACAACATGTACCATATTTTTCGGAGTATAAGATGCACCAGAGTATAAGACGCACCAAGGTTTTGAACAGGCAATTTTTTTAAAAAAAGTAGATAGGTAGATAGAGGGAGAGAAAGAGAGAAATACAGTAGGTAAGTAGGGAGGTATTGAGGTAGATAAAGGTTTAAAGAGAGAGAGAAATGGAGAGAGATATAGAGATAGAGAAATACAGTAGGTAGGTAGGTATATATATAGAGAGAGGGTAGGTATTTATTATTTATTTATTTATTTTATTCAATTTATAAGTCGCTCCCTCTCCACGAAGGACTCGGGGCGGCGTACAATTAAATATATAAACATATGGCATGGAGGAGGTATATACATAAAACATTTTTACAATTCATAAATAAAATAGCCATAAAGTTAAAAAAACAGTACAATAAAATTAAAACAATTAAAATACCCGAAATTTACCATTTAAAATTGCCAGGGGGATTAGAGAATATAGTTCTAATTTAAGCCAGGCCGGCTAGTTGGAACAGGTGGGTCTTGAGTTTCTTGCGGAAGGAGCGGAGATCGGTAGTTGTCCTAATGTCGGGGGGGAGGTCATTCCAGAGGGCTGGGCCCATCACAGAGAAGGCCCTTCCCCTAGGCGTCGTCCGCTGGCACTGCTTAGTGGACGGCACCCAGAGGAGTCCCTCTCTGTGAGAGCGAATTGGTCGCAGGGATGTATGGGGCTGGATGCGATCCCGCAGGTAACTAGGTCAGAGGGATAGAGAGAGAGAAATAAAAAGAGAGACAGAGAAATACAGTAGGTAGGTAGGGGGGGAGAGAGTAGTTAGGTAGGGAGGTAGGGAGATAGATAAAGAGATAGAGAGAGAAATAGAGAAAGATAGAGAGATAGAGAAATACAGTAGGTAGGGAGGGATAGAGAGAGAGAAATAAAAAGAGAGAAAAGAGAGAAATACAGTAGGTAGATAGGGATAGAGAGAGGGGGGGGAAGGTTTTTTTTTTTAAAAAGAGAGAGAGAGAAATACAGTAGGGAGGGAGGGAGGGAGAAAGAGAGAGTAGGTAGATAGGTAGATGATTTCAGGTGTATTTATACATGTGCTGGAGAAGGAAATCGCTGACAATCTGCAGCACCTAAGACTTTGTTTCTGCTGGCAAAGCACTTGATCAATGAAATTCTCATCAACCAGTTAAAGAGCTTTCCAAGAGGGAAAAAAAGTTTTTATACTCTGCAAACCTCCACAAAACAGCCTGTTTTCGTGAAAATGCCCCCCCCCCTTTTAAAAAAAGTCATGAATAGCCTTGGTGGGACTTGCAGAGTGCTCCTTGGTGTGGGGGGCAAAAATGAGCAAAAAATGGCCCGTTTTTTGTCAAAAAATTGCATGCATAGCCTTATGGAGGCTTATAGAGTGCTGCTGGGAGTTGGGGGGGCACAAATGGTCCATTTTCTGCTCATTACAGCCCTCCCCAGCCCCCAGGAGCACTCTGAAAGCCTCCATAAGGCTATACACGGCCATTTTGGTGAAGGGGGCACGGCTTCAGGAGGCAAAAAATGCTGTATTCGATGTATAAGATGCACCCAGAATTTCAGCCTCTTTTTTGAGGTGCGTCTAATATTCCGAAAAATCCGGTAACTGTTGTGCTGTTGTTGCTCTAGCCCCCACACCTAGTGGCCGGGGGCAGATAAGCCTCACTATAAGGTCTGAAGCCAGACTCCATTTTCTGTCAGTCTTTGGAGAAGACGGAAGCAGCCGTTGTGACCGAGACCCCTGGTCATCCGGAGACACCTCCGTCTCTCACACGGAGCATCGCTGGAGAGGTTCCAGCTGCTTCTTTGCTGGCTGTTAGTTACTGCTGCCTATCTCGTCTTTCTATTTGATTTCCACCATTTGCATCTCCTCAGTTTCACCTGCTCTCTTCTCCCAATAAAGCATCCAGATCCACGCCAGGCTCCCTTTCATTGGAGGAGAATAGGGGGGCTTAGCTGCCTCTCCAGCTGCACACAGACCCACCTGCAATGGGGATGGAAGGAAGGTGGAATTCCACCAGGCTAATCACAAACCCACAAATACAGGTATTTATTGTAAAAAGAATACAGCATTTTCCAATTAGCAGTGCTAAATATAAAAATGCCATGGTATCTACTCTTTGGAACCATTAATTCCCTGAATAATGAAATTGGCCAGATCTGTTGAGATGGTTCCCTTCCTTCTCCTCTGGATTTCTCCTCCAAAGGATCTAAGATTAAGGGATCCATATTGGAACCTCCATACCTGCCATGGCTGCAGCCTTGGAGACCCCAAGATCTTTTCTCCCTCCTTCCTTCCCTTCCTCGATCTTGAGGAATATGCAGCATTAAGGGCCTGGGCCAGAGTCTTCATGAGACTATAATAGTGGTAGTAATTTGGGGCCCTTTTTCTGTCCCTTTTCTCCTGGGACTCCAGTGGGGCTTTCTGGGTGCATCTTCTGCGGCCTTTGACAGAAAAGACATTCTTTGAAAGAGAACAATGAAAATAATGATCTTGAAACTTTCCTTCCACAAAGAAATAGGGTTCAAAGGCATCATCCATTGGCCTTACTTTTGGCAGAAAACCAAAGTGCCAAAGACTATGGATGTATTTGAGAAGTCTGCGCTTGTTTATTGGATGCCCTCCAAAACTTGTGAGGATCCAGACTTTCCCCTCAATGGGTCCTGGGAGACGCATAAGTGTTTCATGGAAAGGAAGAACTCTGGCAGAAAGGGAATCATATTCCATGAAGTGAACAAAGACATTGACTTGTCTCCACTTAGAGAGGGAATCCCTAAGAGCTGCTGTATGTCCATTCTTTGAGAACAGTTGTGATATAACCACACAAATTCCATTCCTGACAAGCAAAGGAGGGAAAATCCTCATGAAATTCTCTCCCTTTTCTGTGTCTGAAGCAAAGAGGCCAATCAGGGTCCATCTGAAGTGGAGGAGCAGCTGGAAAATTGCTGGGTAGTGGAATCCTTCTTTGGGGACCATCTGGTGGAAAAAGGGGAATCGACTTTTATCACTCAGAGACTCTGAAGCTGTTACATAATTGATCTGGAAAAGGAATTGAAAGGATTAGAGCCGTGATGGGGAACCTGTGGCATGCAGAGCGTCCTCTCCCGGCACGCCAGCCACCCCAGCCCAGCTCCACTAGCATCCACATGCAGGCGCCCCTCCTGCCGGCCAGCTGGTTTTCGGGCCTTTGTGGAGGGCCAGGGCGGGGGACGCGTGAGTATGCATGGGGAGGGGGCGCTCACATTGCGCAGGAAACTCTCGCGGGCTGGAAGTGAGTGTGAATGGCCCTCCCCCCCCAGTGCTTCCTGGCTCAGTTGGAGGCTTCCTTCAGCCTTCAAACAGTTGCAGAGTTTTGGGTTTTTTTTTGTTTTTGCTTCCAGGTTGGTGCAGGAATAATAATAATAATAATAATAATAATAATAATAATAATAATAATAATAATAATAATAATAATAATAATAATAATAATAATAATAATAATAATAATAATTTATTTCTTAGCCGCACCCTCTCCCGAAGGACTCGGGGCGGCGTACAATAAAACACATAAAAACAATAAGGACAATACACACACAGAATAAATGAACACGTGTACATGGAGGAGGTATGAAGATAAGAAAAGACAATTAAAACATAGTTTAAAATCCCCTTATAAAAGTCTAAAAGTCACAAAAATTAAAAAACCCGTCAGGAGCAGTGTGAACGAACTATGGTTGAGCCAGGCCAGCTACTTGAAATAGGTGCGTCTTGAGCTTTATCCGGAAGGCGCGGAGGTCAGAGGTAGTCCTAATATCCGGGGGAAGGTCATTCCACAGGGCTGGGCCCGCAACAGAGAAGGCTCTACTCCTAGACGCCGCCCCCCGACATTGTCTGGTGGACAGCACCTGGAGGAGTCCCTCTCTGTGCGAGCGAATTGGTCGCAGGGATGTATGGGGCAGGATACGATCCCGCAAGTAGCTAGGTCCTGAGCCATGGAGCGCTTTAAAGATCGTTATCAAGACCTTGAAACGCACCCGGTAGGAGGCTTTCCAGGGACAAAATGGGGTGCAGAAAGCACAGGGTTTTTTTTTTCTCCTTCTCCATTTTGGCCCTGGAAAGCCTCCTGCACCAACCTGGAAGCAAAACCCCCAAAAAAAGCCCTGCAACTGTTTGAAGGCTGAAGGAAGCCTCCAACTGAGCCAGGAAGCACTGGAGAGCCAGGCCATTCACACTCACTTCCAGCCCACCAGAGTTTTCTGCCCCAGGGCAGAAATGAGAACCTGTCCTGTGGAGCCCACTGCTCTTGGGCGGAGGAGGAGGACGACGACACAAAGAAGAAGAGGAGGAGAATGGCGAGGCTTTGCAGGAACCGGCAGGGAGCAGGTCAGGTGGGGCTGGCTGGCTGGCTGGGGAGGGGGCAATCCTGGTACTTAGGTGGCAGCAGCCTTCATGCCCCAACTGTGCTGGGGAGGAAATAAGAGGCCCTGCTTGAATGGGGATGGAAGTACACACACACCCTGCCTCCCTGCTCAGGTGTTGGTCACACCAGGTTGGGTGCCCTGGCTGAAGCACGCTTTCTCTGACATACACAAACAGACACACACACAGACAGACAGACAGACACACACAGACACTTAGATTACTCTCTTACCCTCCCTGTCTCTGTCTGGCCCCATTTGCATGCTCAGCTGTCGCCCACACCATTGGCAGCAGTTTGGGTGCCTTGGCTGAAGTATGCTTTCTCTGCCAAACACACTTGGATTGCCTGTCTCTGACTGGCAATCCATTTGCTGCTCCTTGAGACAAAGAAGCCTCATTAAGTAGCTAAGTGGAAAGTAGTTGGGGGCAGGGGAGGAGCAGGAGACCTGCAGGTAACCATTTTCCCTACCTACCCACCCACCCACCCCCGAGAACCACCCACCCACCCCCGAGAACCACCCACCCACCCCCGAGATTGAAAGTTTCTGGATCCCTAACTCTGCAAAAGAAGATGGATGCCTGAATCTGCACAATATTATAGCACCCAGGAGTGTCCATTCTCGGCACAAAAAGCATTTCCCAGCCAACTGTCCTCTCCCTTCTTCAAAGGCAAAGAAGCCGAGAAACAAGAGAGGAGACAGAGGTTTGGAAAGTAAGTGAGTCCTTGTTGCAGGAAGGGAGGGAGAATCAGGAGGTATCTCAGTGGGTTGGGGAGGCCTTGAGGGTCTCTTCTATCACTAGGACCCCCATGGCCTTCCCCACCCTGAGATACAATGCAATAGCAGAGTTGGAAGGGACCTTGGAGGTCTTCTAATCCAACCCCCTGCCCAGGCAGGAAACCCTATACCATTTCAGGCAAATGGCTATCCAACAACTTCTTAAAGACTTCCAGTGTTGGGGCATTCACAGCTTCTGGAGGCAAGCTGTTCCACTGATTAATTGTTCTGTCAGGAAGTTTCTCCTCAGTTGTAAGTTGCTTCTCTCCTTGATTAGTTTCCACCCATTGCTTCTTGTTCTACCCTCAGGTGCCTTGGAAAATAGTTTGACTCCCTCTTCTTTGTGGCAACCCCTGAGATATTGGAACACTGCTATCATGTCTCCCCTAGTCCTTCTTTCTATTAAACTAGAAATACCCAGTTCCTGCAACCGTTCTTCATATGTTTTAGTCTCCAGTCCCCTAATCATCATTGTTGCTCTTCTCTGCACTCTTTCTAGAGTCTCCACATCTTTTTTCCATCGTGGCGACCAAAACTGAAAGCAATATTCCAAGTGTGGCCTTAACAAGGCATTATAAAATGGTATTAACACTTCACGTGATCTTGATTCTATCCCTCTGTTGATGCAGCCTAGAACTGTGTTGGCTTTTTTGGCAGCTGCTGCACACTGCTGGCTCATATTTAAATGATTGTCCACTAGGACTCCAAGATCCCTTTCACAGTTAGTACTGTTGAGCAAGGTACCACCTATACTGTACCTGTGCATTTCTTTTTTGTTGCCTAAATGTAGAACCTTACACTTTTCACCATTGAATTTCATTTTATTAGATAGTGCCCAATGTTCAAGTTTGTCAAGATCCTTCTGTATCATTAGCCTATCTTCTGGAGTGTTGGCTATTCCTGCCAGCTTGGTGTCATCTGCAAATTTGATGAGTTCCCCATTTATTCCCTCATCCAAATCATTGGTGAAGATGTTGAAGAGCACTGGGCCCAAAACAGAGCCTTGGGGTACTCCACTACATGCCTCCCTCCATGTAGATGCAGTTCCATTGAGGACTACACGTTGAGTGCAGTTGGTCAGCCAGTTACGAATCCATCTGGTGGTAGTCATGGCCAAATTGGTATCCTTGAATTCTGAGCTCTTAGGAAAGTATCCCCTCCTTATGGGTTGCAAACAGCTGTTTCCAGTGGGGAAAAAAGGACAAAGCAATTGGGGAAATAGTTTCCTTTGCTATATTTCCAGTCTGAATTAGACCATGGCAGGGTCCCTACAGAAGAGTTTTTTCAAGGATCATTATGTATTCATAGAAAAGCAACTAACTTAGCTCTGCACTTAAATGCTGTTGTACATAAAAAACAAAGGAGCTCTGATCAACTACCAGAGCCATCATTTTGACACTTTTGCTGTCCTGTAGTCTGTCCCAATGAAATGCAAGCATGGAATAAACTGAGCCTGGTTTGTTCTCGGTCTTTTCAGTGGCCACAAACTACTAGCAAAAGTGGCATTTGATCACAAGGCAAGGAATGTTTCCCCTTTTGCATTGGAGCATCCAAGAAGGGACAGGAAAGACCAAAAAAAAGATGGAAAGTGGAGAAGAGAGCAAGGAAGCAAAAAGAAGGAAAGAGGGGAAGAAAGAATGAAGAGGGAAGGAAAAAGAAGGGAAGGAAGGAGATTATAAGGAGAGAGAGTGAGGGTGTGAGGTAAATCCTGCCTTAGCACTTGATCACAAACAGCCCTGTTGCCTTTTACCATCTCCTTGTCCCATCCTCCTGACCTCTCCTGGTGGTCTCCATCCTATCATTGAGTATGCTTTGGTTACAAAGCTAGGTCTCGTAAGGAGAGAGAGTGGGCCTCCCTCTGACCCACATACTTTGACCTCCTGCACACACCATGGGCAATCAAGGAGAGTGAGCGCTGCAGCAGTGGGAGCTGGCCATGCCCACCATGCCCTCCGAAGTCAACCACAATGGGGCCCTCATTGAAATTGAGTTTGACACCCCTGGACTAACAGATGACCTGAGTGCTGCATGTGTTGCTCTCAAACTTACAAAGTATGAGTCAAGGTTAGAAAAATTATCAGCTTGCATTCAACAGCAAAGGTCACATTAATCAAAAGCATGCCAAATGCAAACGTTTACCTTTCAATAAAAAAGTTTGTATCATTGAAAGCGCTATTATTGGGGGAGGGGGCTGTTTTCAGAGAAAAGACATTAATTATGTATGAATTGTTTTTCTAAACTAAAACCTCATTATTCAGGTTAAATTGCCGTGTTGGCATTCCGAGATAAATAAGTGGGTTTTGGGTTGCAGTTTGGGCATTTGGTCTCTAAAAGGTTTGCCATCACTGCATTAGAGCATACACAGAGTGTAACCTAATTCAGCTTTTGTTAAATTGCTGTTGAGAGAAGCTCCATTGTAACCTAACGTGCCAACTACATAGATAAAACTTCTAGGCAAATTGCCAAGCTTAACCTAGCAAAGTAACTTCTTGTGAAAAGTGGAATATGGAACCTGCCAAGTAGCCTTGCTTGTACCTTAAAATGTGTGTTCAGCATTCCCTAACAAAGCTATGAGTTATACTCCAAAAATGTATTTCTTTTCCCTTCTACAGTCTATGGTTTTCAGAGCGGTGACAAAAATCATGAAAT
The DNA here is from genome assembly GCF_964273705.1 of Natrix helvetica. NCBI lineage: Eukaryota > Metazoa > Chordata > Lepidosauria > Squamata > Natricidae > Natrix > Natrix helvetica. Next base: position 22,001 of record NW_028113604.1, read on the forward strand.
TTGTGTGATATCAAATTATGTTTCTATAGCAATAGCATTCTGTGCAAGCTATAAAATGTTTGGAAAAGTTTTTGGCACATGCCTGTTTTTCTTTTTCTGCCTGCTCTGTTAAAGTGGGAGACAAAAAGGTCATCCAGTCTTTTGCTTTCTGCAGAAATGAAAGCTGATAATCCATAGCTTCGTCTTCAGAGTTTCACTGGATTTATCAGATTCTGAGCTGCATTCAAAAACCTTGCACAATGAAGAATGCTGTGTTATATTTGGGGTCAGATCAAGTGCAAAATATTAGATTTTAATAAATCCAATCTTGTTCTCATGAAAGCATTAGAATCATTTGTTAATTAGAAATTGTTTAAAATATTAAAGACAGAATATTAGCAAGATTGTATTATAAAAGTGGAAAATAATAAATAAATTAAAAAACTATAAACAATGTAAGTCATATTACTGTATCTCACCCCTACAATTTATTGCAATTAGATTAACATGTGGAAATGCCAACTGAAGTATTCTATTCCAATAAACGGCCTACTATAATTTTGAGGATTGCTGCACATTTTAATGCTTCTATGGCCCAGATTCTTTGTGCAGGAATCTTTTAACTTCTTCTCCAGTTGTACAAGAAACAGGGAGACCTCAGTTCCTAATACAATTTGTCAGTAATACAATCTAAAATGGGTCTTTAATTGAAATTTTGTCTGTTCTAACAGCCACAATTTTCAGAGTCTGTCAGTTTCCATAGATTAAATTTAATGCCAATATCCATATTTTCTGATTTTAGACAAAGCAGAAATTGTGTAAATTCCCAAATCAGCTCTGAGGGGCAGCAGCTGGAGTCCTTTTGTCCACCCCAAGGTTCTCCTCGGAGGCTGTGATTGGGTTGGTTCTGCTGGTGGTTTCTCTCTGAAGCCCCAAATATCAGATTGATGTAAGAACATGGGGGAAACCTTGGCCTCATATACTTCAATAATTGGGGCTGAGGAAGCTGGAGAGCTATGAGGTTTTCTTTTAAGCACCACTTTCACTCATGTCTTTGATCTAACTGAGCTCCTTTGATGATGAGGGAGCCAAGATTCAGTCTCAGAGAAAACAACCCCAGGTAAGGAAAGGTCTTACTTGCTCTATTGGCTGACCATCTATCGTTAGGATGTCATTTCTCAAACACCATAACTTTTGAACTTGATTCATTAATTATCTGATAATTATTATGAGAAAAGAACCCAAGTCTTCCTCACAGGGTATATAATCCAATGTGTAATTATGATAATATCACAGTGTAAATCAACATGTTCCAATAGGTATTTAGCATACTAAACGTGTACCTATAACAGAACTTATAACAAAATAAAAGGGTTGGAAAGGATCTTTGAAGTCTTCTAGTCCAGCCCTCTGCTCAAGAAGGAGACCCTATACCAGGGGTCCTCAAACTACGTCCCACGGGCTGGATACAGGCCACTGAAGCCATTAATCCAGCCCACGTGGGACCATAAGGCTGCCCTGCCCAAATCACCCCGCCCACTTGCCAGACCCCACCCACCGGCTGAGTGCAGGCCTTCCCTTCGCAAGCCCCATGGACTGAAACTGCAAAGTAAGACCAAAGCTTTTGGCCGGCACAGTACTTCTGGGGGCTGGGGAGGCCAAAATTGGGATGCATGGAGGCCCCAGGAGGGGAAATGGTGCCCTCTGCTTCAGATTTTTAGCTTGGGCTGAGTGGAACCCTAAGCCATGCCTGTTGCTCCTCTGGGTTTCTTGTGTGCATGTGAGCATGACGATCAGCTGGCCTTTGTGTGCATCGCAGTGCCAGGAACTGGAAGAGCTGGTCTTCCAGTTTCCACGATCACTTGGATGCCATCTAGCTGATCGTGGCATATGTGCGAGCCAGAAACCGGAAGAGGAGCTGCCTGGTGCACATATGTGCAGTGGCATGCACACAGGGCAATTCTCTTCCAGATTGCATCCCTGACAAGAGCATTCAGTGCCGAAAAGGTTCTCCATCCATGTACTATTCCAAGGGTGGTTTTACCAAGGCATTATAAAGCGGTACCAGTATTTCACGTGATTTTGATTCTATCCTTCTGTCGATGCAGCCTAGGATTCCAATGGCTTTTTTTGGCTGCTGCCACACATTGTTGGCTCACATTTGAGAGATTGTCCTCTAAGATTCCAAGATCCCTCTCACCGTTACTACTATTGAGCCAGGTTTCGCCTAATGTGTACCTGTACATTTGGTATTTCTAGCCTCAGTGTAAGACTTTATTTTTCTCTACACTGACTTTCATTTTGTTAGATAGGCCCGGGGTTCAAGTCTATCAGGATCCATCTGGATCTTGAGCCTATCTTCTGGGCTGTTGGCTATTCCTGGTAGTTTAGTGTCATCTGTAAAGTTCCCCATCTATCCCTCATCCAAACCATTGATGAAGATGTTAAAGAGTACTGGGCCTAAAATGGAACCTTGGGGTCCCCCACTGCTTGTTTCCCTCATGTAGATGTAGTTCCACTGAGGACCACAGTCTGAGTCCATCTGGGGCTGGTGCTGTCTATCCCATAAATTTTTAGTTTACCAAGAAGTAGATGGTGGTTTACTTTCTAAAATCCAAGTACTTTATAATATGTGCACTGCATTTCGCTGGTTCACTAATTTAACCATTTTTGAGAAAGAATGAAATAACATTTATTTATGATCTGTTTTGGGATCCTTTATTACTTGAAGTAAATTGTCAATATGAAGAGAGAATAACAAGGTTTCAAATATGCATCCTTCCCTTTCTCCTTGGTAAGTATCAGTCCTTCTTCTCATTGCTCCATTGAGCCCAAACCTCCCTCTCAAACAAGGACCTGGAGAACGAGCCAGGAATGCATTTTTCTTAAGTTTAACTAAAAGGATCATGGCATACATTTTACCCACAATATCTGCTAATCTATTTGGCCTATAATTGCTAGACTCCTTTTTATTCCACTTTTTAGATAGATAAAATGCTACTATTGCCAACTTCAATCTGAGTGGATAGGGCTCGCATTATTTATATGTGAAAAAAAATGTGTCAATAGAGGCCCCAACAACCAGGGATGTTTTTTGATGAGTCAAATAGTTGGTAGAATGTCTTTTCCAGGGAATGTATTGCTTGCATTTCAGGCCTTTTATGATTAATCTCAATATGAACATAAAGGGGTAAAATATTGACATTTTTGCTAATATAGAGAAAAGCAGCTCTTGCATCCAATACAATACAATACAATAGTAGAGTTGGAAGGGACCTTGGAGGTCTTCTAGTCCAACCCCCTGCCTAGGCAGGAAACCCTATACCGTTTCAGACAAATAGCTATCCAACATCTTCTTAAAGACTTCCAGTGTTGGGGCATTCACAACTTCTGGAGGCAAGCTGTTCCAGATGCTACTATCCCATGGAGAAGACATGATTGCATTATTGCTCACCCACCACCACCCACTACTCACTTTACCAGATGGAGAAAAACACACACATACCTGTGGGACTTTGTAGGTGCCTCCTAATGTTGACATCTGGATGGAGATGTCCCTGTCAGCTGCATCAAGAAAAACCATGAGGTTGTCCTTCCTTCCACAGCCATAGTTGGGGACATTGGCTTCTCCAGTGGAGAGAATGTCCAGCAAGGCATCAGAAGTCCGGATGGTGCTCAAGTAGTTGTCATGGACATTGTAGCCAAGTGTGAGATTGTGCAGGAGCTGGGAATTCTTGTTGACTATTTCAATGTTGAAAATGAATAGTAAGCCGTTTGAAAAACCATCAACATTCCTATTGTAAAAAAGAGTGTTATTATAATCAACAGCAACAACAAATACTGTTTTTAATGTATAATCCTCCAGAAGCCTACTGAACCTTCAGCCAACATTGATCCAAAAGCAATGATCAGTTACACAAATATGGGAATTGGCAGAGGTACAGCAACTACAATTGGTTCAACCACTACCTTAAATACAATTCATTATTCAAGTGATAAATTAAGGATTGAAGTGAGAGAGAAAAATAATCTGGAGTCCTTTCACCTTTTTTTCAGACCCCTTTTTGAGTCTCTTTCACAAAATCAGACAAAAGAGAGAAGCCGTGGAAATCAAAACCATTCAGGAAATTAGACATAATCTCCAATATAGGAATAAATGAAAAATTAAAAAAACAGAAAAGAAGGAAAGTGTTAGAATGGAGGGGGTGCAACTCCATCACCCTGAATGACTTACAAATCATTGAACACAAACTGAAGAGAAGGAGCCACATTGAAAAGCAAGTTTACATGCAATTTTTCCTCTCCACTGATGACTATACCGATGAGATGGTCTCCTGGGCTGTAAAAGCTCTGTGGTTGTTTTCCATCCTGGTTCTCCAAACTCTGTGGGCATTTCATTCTCAGCTTCCCAGAACCTGGATGAAACAAAAGCAGCATCAGAAGCAGAAGCAGGAGGTCCATTGTTCATGGGGCGAATCAATGAATCCCTTTTCTTTTTCTAAAGAAGTATTAGAAGAATCAAAGGATTTTCACAAGGTGGAATATGATCCAGTTGCTTTTTCTCAACACAGAGAAACACTCAGCTTCACCTGGAAAGAAGAGAGACAGACATTCAAGAGCACAGACCTTGCCTGTCCCTAAACTCCATATTTCTCTGCCCAAAGTCTCCTCTGGAGGATTCCGCCAAAGAGCAGAGCTGAAACTTTTATCATAATTCTCCCTCTCAGGAGGAATCCCTGGATAATTCAACCAGTTCTTGGACTCAAAGGTTTTTGGGAAATTCTCTGGAGGGAAATGAAAGGGAAATAATCCTCATGTGATTCATAATAACAGGGGAAGAGATTAGATTAAATCCGTCATCTAGAATTGAGAGGTTTGGGAGCTCCATGCTTGAAACTGGCCCCAGAGGGAATACATGGTACCTGTGGCTGAAGATAAAAAGAAATGTGACATTTGTTGGCATCATGGTTAGAGAGAAAACCCCGGGAGACAGTTAATGTCCCAGCATGCCACAGATCTGAAGTAGCTGCCTGCTGAGTCTATGCCAACATTTGCTGTATTTTGAAAGTCAATGCCCAATGGCGCCCCTACAAAAGGGCTGATACAATAGTGTGGCCAGACTTCAAGAATAAAATCAACTTTAATGAAAAAGTAGTTAGCAGAACTTTGCCCAGTTGAAAAAAATTCACACCCACAAATAAACACACTGAGAGGCAGAAGTCAGAAGAAACCAAATGAAAAGAGATGGAGAAATTAGGGCTGCCCCTCACCCCAAGGGAGGAATTGATGGTCAGTGAATCCTGGGAGATGCATTGTTGGGTGTGGAATTCTGGGGGTTGAAGTCCATTCATCTTAACGTTTGAAAAACATGGATGCAGACCAACAACTCTCCACACGTGACCTCCATTTTGGAAAATAACAAACACACCTGAAGAGACCATCAGTCATTGGCCAGGTTGCATAAGGCAGAAACCATGGATTTTTATGGCCATCAGATGTGAAACATGCCACAATTAGCTGGACTGACATATAACCTCAAGATCCTGATCGTGGTTTGAAAGCTATCCTGGTTGGTTCTTAGAAGTCTCTCAGCCAGGAATGGTGAACCTTTTCTGCATTGAGTGCCAAAAAGGTGCAGAAACGTCGCAAGCCTGCTCATTGCGTGTGGGTGTGCTTGTTGTGAATCCGAACTTCCGGATTCTGGGGCACATGTATGTCCAAAGATCAGCTGGCTGGTTCACATGCGCACCCTGGTTTTCGGCACTGCCAGGTGCGTGAAGTACAACTGATTGTCGCACACACATGCATGCCAGAGACCTGGAAAATGAACAGGCAAGGCCGCACGTGTCGTGTGACATGGTTACACATGACACTTAGGGCATGCGTGCCATAGGTTCACCATCATGGTCCTGTACTAATCCTAAACTCGACATGATTTTAAAACTCCTTGTGCCTGATAGTCAAATCTGCCTTGGTTCACCTTCCCAATAAGCAATCGAGTTGGAAGATCACTTAGAAGCCATTTATGAGGGTGCCCTGATAAAGTGGGATCTTCCTATGAAAAGGGAGAACACAGAGATCCCTCTTACATTCCTTTTTATAGTTGGCACAGCAAAGAAAAATGAAAGAGGAAAGTTGATTGGACAGGATAAAAGCAACCTTTGCATAGGAAATCAGTTACATGTACTCAAACGTGTTACATATTTGCGTCCCATAATGTCACACGTTCATTAAATTGAGGTCTGACATCAGAAGGGGCATAAATTGTAAGGAATACAGTTGCTTATAGTTCAAGAAAGAGATAAAGCAGACCCTGATTTGTGTGAACAAACTTTTTTCTTATCCGGAGCTAGTCTCCAGCCAGTTTATCTTCCCAGGTTAGCAATGTTGACGGCTATTCCTACATTCCAGTCTGTAATGAGCCTGAACATCATTGTAAGAGAGAGAAAATAAGTCAAATTAAAATACAATCTAACTATGTTGGTTAACAAGTTACAAAATCCATGCCCTGTGCCCCTCTGCCTGAAGTGAAACTTCGTTTCCCATCTGTTGTGGAAAGGAGAATGGTGGGATGAGAGCTGACTAGGAGTCAGGAAGGGCCTTTCAGCCACGTTGCTGTGTAAGGAGGAAGAAAGTTACATAGCGAATAGGAAGTTTTATTTCTTCCCCTTTACAGTGCGGGTGTTGTCTTTTAATTAAGCAGCGGATGGAGTCTCTTCCCTTCACCCTGTGTTGTTTTCATGCAGGACTCTGAGGTCTTTTCTGCTTCCTCAGTTCCTGGAGTAAGCAGAGGGCTGAGAGGCTGCAGCTGAGATCCTGGAGGTGCCCACAGAATGGGAGATGGCACAGCCTGAATTCTTGCCACATCTACCTAGAGGCCCATGTAGGAGGGCACGGTGGCCCCTCTTAGGGTTGTGTGGGTGTTATTTGGTGGGATGGGACCCCTCTGACCTCCCCATCTCCCAGGCCTTGAGTGAACCCCCACAAAAGACCTCCAAGTTGTAGGAAGGCCCCATTGGGACTCCCGGTTTATGTGGGCCTGTGGTTGAGGGATTGTGTTCCTTTCCTGGAGGGGGACATTGATGTGTCCACCTTGGCCCAGGAGGGGGAACTGGGGGAGGGGAGAGGGGAAGGGAGGGGAGGGGAGAGGAAGCTCCATCCTTGGGAATGAGCTGATTCCCTCAAAAGAACCAGTCATCAACCAGACCCTTTGAGCCCTTTCCCAGGTGGCCAGCTGGACCAGCCCAGGTGCCCCTTGGAGGGAGTTATGGACTTTAATGAAAAATGATGGCTGTTAAGATAAAATCAAATTAAATGACACAGTAATATAAAATATTAAATCTTATGGTGGGGAATAAACTGAAAAAAGCTCCCATAGTTTACTTTATTGTCATTGCATCTCGTACAACAAAATTAAATGCCATCTTCAGTGTACACCATACATAAGAAAACTATTAGAATAAAACAAAAACACACATCCTTCACATTCTATACAATTGAATTGAAAACCCCTGATACTGCATTAATATTGCACTAGAGGCTAGAATTCAACAGTTACTGTTCTGGGATAGAAGCTGTTTTTTCAGCCTATTTGTCCTTGCTTTTATTGTCCTGTACCACCTGCCAGACGGTAATAGTTCAAAAAAAAGGATGCCCAGGATGAGATAGATCTTTAAGGATGTTTTGACCTTTCTTGAGGCAGCGAGAGCTATAAAGTTCTTCCAAAGAGGGGAGAGGACAACCAATGACCCTCTGGGCAATGACGTTGACCCTCTGGAGTGCTGTCCTATCTGCCACTGTGCAATTGGCAAATCAAACACAGATGCAGTAAGTTAAAATACTCTCTATAGTGCAGCAGTAGAAGGTCAACAGCAGTTTTCCATTCAGCTGTTGTTTCCTGAGACGTCTCAAATAGCATAATCTCTGCTGGGCCCTTTTGACCAGGGATGCAATTTTAGTGCCCCAGGTCAGGTCCTCTTTTATGACAAAACCCAGAAACTTAAAACTGGCCACTTGCTCCACTCGGTCTCCATTGATAAGCAAGGGCTGGATGTCTGATCAATTCCTTCTGTAGTCCACTATAAGCTCCTGGGTCTTATTGCTGTTAAGGGCTAAGTTATTGTCTCCATACCACGAAAGCAACCGTTCCACCTCATCTCAATAGGCAGACTCACCCCCCCCCCCCCCCCGGAGATGTCCCACCACTGTTGTATCATCTGCAAGTTTAGTAATAGTATTACTGGTGTGAGTGGAAATGCAGTCATGCACATAAAGAGTATAGAGCAGTGATGGTGAACCTATGGCACGCGGAGCCATTTGTCAGGGCACGAGAGGCGCTGCCCTGTCAGCTGGCCAGCGCTCATGTGCGCGCTGGCCAGCTGAGTTCACTCTTTATAAAGCCATTTTTCGCCCTCCCCAGGCTCCAGAGTCTTTATAGGAGCCTGGGGAGGGCGAAAAGAGCCTCCCCCGCTCCCCCCAGAGGCCTCCGGAGGCTTCATGAGCTTCCTTGATGCCTTCAGAACGCTTAAAACGACCCTCCGAGCAAACTGGAAGTGACTATCCGCCCGATTACAATGGAAGGGGGTTGGCCACAATCCAAGGCCACTAGGGGCAGACCAGAGGTCGTTAGAAGGTGATTACATATCCCAACTCTGAATAACCTTCCTATATGTTTGCACACTTCTGAGTTCCCGGGCCCAATTTCCATGCACATTATGGACACCTGCAAATCGAATCCTCTGGGGTCATCACATGGCTGGGGCCATCTCTCTTCTCAATATGCTGGGTCTAACCTAAGTACTTTGTTAGTTTCACTGTCCACCCTCCCTATTGGTTCACTGAGAGCAATTCTATGGCTAGGACCCATTCCCCTAAGTTTTCAATATACACGTCACCATATCCCAACTGTAGTTTACATTCTAATACCATAATTAATAATATAAATCTTGGCTCCATTCTTTAGCCTTGTGTAAAGGATCAGCTTCCGGAGTGATCCAGCAGGGCGTCTTCGACACTGTGCGCAGGGAACCTATTGCTGGTAAGGTTCAGCAGAGTGTCCTTTCAGGCGCAAACAAGAAAATCTACTACAGTTTTTCTTCTTCTTTTCTACTGCTACTGAAAGGCAAAGTCACTTGCGCTTAAGCCGGAGCACCAAGGGTTTGTCAGTGGATTGTGTTTCCCACTGGACTGGGTCACTTTGAGCTGCTCCTTTCAATCTGGTCCAATGGAGCCACGATTTGGATTCCAGAGTTTTTACTGCCAAGGGAGAACACATGACTACAGTATATGGCCCTTTCCATTTAGCTTTTAGAGGTTCAGTTTTCCAATGCTTTACCCATACTCTGTCCCCTGGCTTAAAGGGATGGCATTTGGTGGCAAGTAAAGGGGGTGTTTGTTCTCCTACATATTTCTTTATGACCTCTAGTTGTGTATTCAACCCCTGCAATTGTTTGATTAATTCCCTATTACCTATTTCCCCCTTAGGGGATAATTCCGGAATATATAGGAACTGGTGTTTCAGAACAGTATTCCCTAATTGACATATCGTGGGCTTAAGAATTGTTCTCCCTAAAAACCCTTCCTGAGACCCCTTGGATTTGAATTTGTCTGCCCGTTGGCAGTGCAATTGGCTTATTCACCAGTGAACGGCTAGTCCCTGTATCTAAAAGGAAGGTTGTTTCTGTATTCCCCACCTGTATCTTAACCAAGGGCTTAGGACCCGTTGGCAGTGCAATTGGCTTATTCACCACTGAACGGCTAGTCCCTGTATCTAAAAGGAAGGTTGTTTCTGTATTCCCCACCTGTATCTTAACCAAGGGCTTAGGGGGTGGGTCCTCTGAGCCCTCTCCCCTTCAGTCAGACCAATTCATCTCCGCTAATCCTATCATCTCTCCTGCCTCCTGCGGTAGCATTCCTCTTCTGTCTGTCTCATATCATCCCCTTCCTCTGAATCCATGTCCTCTAAATCCTTGTCCCCTAGAGCTGGGGGGAGGCAATGCCCTGCCTATTCCCCTGAACGTCCCACAATTCTGGGATCCCAAATGCCATGGGCATTCCCGTTGCCAATGTCCCTCTTCTTTACAGAGAGCACATTGATTGGATCCAAGTGTGACCCCTCCTATGGCTGCCACTAAAGGTTCCACTTTTTTTTTTCATGGAAAGGCATTGAGAGAGACAGCAGAAGGATTCCTTCAGTGGCTGCCAGAGAGCTTTCAACCATGAAGGTCTAGCAACCAGGGCACAATTTCTGGAAAGAAATTTACAGTATCCAATTTTCCATGCCAATTAATATCAGATATCACTTTCTGTGAGCTTCCAGACAGGTTTCAAGAAAGCAGAAGTCCCAAAATTCTTCACAGCCATGCTTTTCCTTTAAGTTACAGGCTGCCCATTTCGAAGGGATGGTTCTTGAACCTGCCCTAGCTCTTATTTTAGTGAGGCCAAATTGAGATTAGCTAGTGTGCAATCCAGGCTGTTTAGTTTTTTAAAAAAATTACACACAATGAGCACCACTACTGTTCGTTCTCTCTCTCTCTCTCTCTCTCTCTCTCTCTCTCTCTCGTCAGTGAGGCTTGGTAGAGTCTGTCCCATGCTTGGCTAAGTTTTTTCCTCATGTCAGGTTTTATCAGGATGCAATCGCCAGCAGCCAATTGGAGAGTTATGGTTTGAGCTAGCAATCCTTTGTTTCTGAGGTAAAAAAAAGAGAGGCCAAGAATACAGTTCTTTATAGACATATCTTTAGTCTCATGTTGTGGAATCTCACCCATTCTGTCCAAGTGTGGAAATCCAAACATTATTTCAGAAGGCAGACAATGTAAATTTCATGGAACATGACATTCCCACTGCCTCTATGATTGAAACACTTTTGCAGTAAGATGAGTAAATTTCCAAAAGGGACAACAACTTGTGTTGCAAACAAACAAACAAACAAAATATCATAGGGTAGAGCACCTTGACTCATAAGCATTTAAAAATGCACTCAGGCGTAAAAGAGGGAGGGAAGAACAGCTTTTTTAAAAATTGCAATTAAAAAAAGAGGTACTTTGAGTCAACACTCCAAAATATCAGATTCCATTCAGATGGAAGCAAATTCTCATTAAGTATTAAAAATGTAAGCAAAATATCTCAAAATCATTTCTTTTAATAGGTTTAATTAAGCATTTTAAATCTCAAAAATTTCCAGAAGAAAAAAAATCAAAATTGTATTCAGAGAAGGCAAAGAAATGTAACTGCATAACTTTTATATGCAGATGAAAGATCACAACAGTGAAAGGTAAAGGTGCAGGAGCAGATCACCCATTTACTTTAAATTTCTCAGAAGAGAGAGAGAAAAAAATGGTTAAAGTGAGCAGAAAAACCCGCAGCAGCCTTTAATGATCCAAAAGGAAGGAGGGAAAGGAGGAGGGGATGCAGAGAGGCATTCACAAGTATCATTGGGGGCATCTCATACACACACTCATGGTAAAAATGAGCAGACACTTACACTCCCCCCCTTCCTGCTTCCCTCCAAAGAATGACCCAGAAGGAAGAGGGGGAGGGGAAACATTCACGTAGGCAATCACAGGTCTCTGGATCCCTTCACTTATCACTCCCTGGGGCATCGGGGACATATACTCACATTCATACTGCAATCAGATCTTCATGCTTGCTCATGCTAACCAATCATAATAAGTATTTCAGGAAGCTTTTTTTCACAAGCCACCAAGCTTCATTTTCTTTTAATAGAGGATCTCACCCTCACTTCAGTTTTGGAAAAGATAACACACATGCACACACACACATACCATTAAACAACCTTACAACTTACGGTTTCTTTATATGAAAGGGAATCAAATTACATTCATACCAACTTTTACCATCAAATACTCACATTTGCACTGCAATCAGACTGCTTGTGTAAATTAATTTCACATACAAATATCCCATTTTATTCTTTCTTCATGCAAAGCAATTATTACAATTATTTCAGGGAGCTGTACATAAGCCAATGAGCTCCATTTCCTATTATTAAAGGATCTCAACTTCCCTCCAGGTCTGGAAATGATTACACACACACACACTCACACACATACTTGCACAAATACCATGGAACAACACTTTCAGGCCTGGAGGAGGTCCTGTCCCTTTAAATCTTCAATTTTCTTTTATTGGGAAAGCATGGGAAAACTCAGAGAGCAGTTTAAATCCTAACTACGCTCCCCTTCCCCTTTTTTGGGCCCAACAAACTGAGCAAAGGCAATTTCTACCAGTTTACTCTTTTCTTTCTTTGAACAATTTAAAATTCTTGTCTTTTTTGGATTGGAGACATTTTAGTTACAATTACCTTGAGGGTGCACAAAGACTTAGACACACATTTACACAAGGACAAGGAGAAAATAAGAGAGGGGGGAGAAAAGTCTCAGGTTTGCACATCCTAGTCATTCCCAGCACATATTTGTTAAATTAGGGAAGGCACAAATCTTAACAAACAAACCACATGGTTGCATAGAAGACAGAGAAAGAGACAGACAAGAGAAAAAAAAAGAAACCCCAATATTTTCCCTTTTCTTTTAAGTACCTTTATTTAGCCAAATTAGTTCTCCTGTATTATCTTTCAGCAAAGCCCATTTCTCTACATATCTGTTTTGCTTTCCTTTTTTTTTTCATTCCAGCCAGGACGGGCATCTGCTTTTCATCCCAGGCCCCCAACAGCTCCCCTAGGAGGGTTTCCGTGGCCGCCCATGAGCTACCACTTCCCATGATCCCGCTCAGATGTGGGGCTCACTTCGTCCTAGCCGGGCTTGCCGCTTCGTATTCCCTACTTCAAATTTGCGTCCTTAGAGGATCTTTTTGCGCCCTTTTAAAATTCTTCAACATACACTGGAGAGGTGTCCTTGGGACACTCCCTCCCCCACCCATGTTCTAAAAACTCTACCACTGACCTGTGGTGTAGGACACTCGACGGCCACTCAACAGGAACTGCAGTGATTTAACCTCTCACACAACCTAACATGGACTTCTTTAGGATCAACGTCCCGAGTGCAGGGCGGTGATCAGGCACCCTCTTCTACTCTCAAATGGAGCAGGTACACAACTCTATATTATACTTGCCTGCCGGCAGGTTTTCCTCCCCCTCTTGTCCTGGCCAGGATTCGTTCAGATTCTCTCCTTTCCCTTCACACAAAGGATCCTTGGATTGACTGGAGGTGCCCTTGGCGGCAGAAGGCATCCTTTCCCCATTCCTCCGAAGCAAAAGAGCCTCGTGGCGCCTGAGGTACTCGGGGCTCGGATTCCTTCGCTGCCGTGGGGTCCTAGTTGTCCAGAGCAAAAGATCGCCTGGCAGTCCCTTTGTGTGTCACCAGAAATGTTGCAGAAATAAGACCAAACCAGCTCTTTGTCGAAGGGAAAAGTTTATTGTGCAAGGTTCAGCAGCGATAGCTCAAGCAGAATCTGAACCCCGAAGGGCAGTTTGTTACAGAGTTTTATACTTTATCAGGCAGGATATTGATCCTTCTCCTAAATACACATTTTTCCCATGTCACGTATGCCTTGTACACATTAACCCTAGTGACAGGATATCTTGATTGCCTTATGAGGATAGAATAATACCAATTTCCTAGCTAGACCTAGTCAGGTAGATAAGGTATTTAATCCCCTGTGGAATGGATAAGGCTTGTGGCATTCTTGTCCAGCTTAACTTTACATCTTATGTTAACCCTTTACTTTACACTCACTCCAGTTAAATGTGCATAGGGTGATAGGGCTAGTTTTGAATGGATAGTCAGGCTTCTTTGCCAGCCACCCAGCTGGCAAAACAGAATTTTTTGCCAACTGGAAGGGATATTTGTGGTGTGAGAGAGAGGGAGGGGGTAGAGAGAGAGAAAGAAAGAGAAAGAGTAAGAGAGAAAGAAAGAGAAAGCAGGGAAGGAAGGGAGGGAGGGAGAGAGAGAAAAGATAGAGACAAAGATAGAAAGAGAAAGAGAGAGAAAGAAAGAAAGAAACAGAAACAGAAAGAAGGAAAGAGAAAGAAAGAAAGAGAAAGAAAGGAAGGAAGAAAGTTGTAGAGACACAGGAAAGAAGGAAGGAAGGAAGGAAGAAAAAGAAAGAGGAAGATAAAGAGAAAAGAAGAAAAGAAAGAAAGAGGGAGAGACACAAGAAAGAAAGAAAGAAAGAAAGAAAGAAAGAAAGAAAGAAAGAAAGAAAGAAAGAAAGAAAGAAAGAAAGAAAGAAAGAGGAAGAAAGTAAGGAAAGAAAAAGAGGGAGATAGACACAAGAAAAAAAGAAAGAAAAAGAAAGGAAGCAAAGAAAGAAAGAAAAAAAGAAAAAAGAGGGAGAGAGACACACAAGAATGAACAAAGGAAGGAAGAAAGGAAGGAAAGAAAGAAAGAAAGAAAGAAAGAAAGAAAGAAAGAAAGAAAGAAAGAAAGAAAGAGAACTTATGATCACAATTGAGGCCAAAAGTTTGGTTGCTAAGCAAGAGCATTGTTAAATGAGTTTCACCACATTTTACAAGGTAGCCACTCTCACCTGGTCACATGACTGCCAAGCCACTCCTACCCGGTCACATGACCATCAAGCCATCACACAAAAGAGGCTACACCTACAGAATAGGTTGTAAAAATATTTGAAACCCACCACTGAACTAGACATAAGGACATTTTTTTCTGTCACCATCACTCTGCTAAACAAAGAATTCCCTCACCACTGTCAAGCCATTCACTAAGGCTGCCTTACTATTACTATTAGTCTTCTCATCATTCCTATCACCCATCTCTTCCCACTTATGAGTGCAGAACTGTAACTTTGTTGCTTGTATCCTTACGATTTATATTGATTTTTCCTGATTGCTTATTTGTACCTTTTGACTATCATTAAATGTTGTACCTTATGATTCTTGATGAATGTATATTGTCTTTTTATGTACAATGAGAGCATGTGCACCAAAGACAAATTCCTTGTGTGTCCAATCACACTTGAGCAATAAAAAATTCTGTTCTGTTCTATATATCTATATCTATATCTATATCTATATCTATATCTATATCTATATCTATATCTATATCTATATCTATATCTATATCTATATCTATATCTATATCTATATCTATATCTATATCTATATCTATATCTATATCTATATCTATATCTATCATCTATCATCTATCATCTATCATCTATCATCTATCATCTATCATCTATATCATCTATACATCTACATCTACATCTACATCTACATCTACATCTACATCATGTACATCTACATCTACATCATCTACATCTACATCATCTACATCTACACCATCTACATCTACATCTACATCATCTACATCTACATCTATATCATCTACATCTACATCTACATCTACAACTACATCATCTACATCATCTACATCTATATCTACATCTACATCATCTTCATCTACATCTACATCTACATCTGTATACATATATGTTCTGACCCCCCTTCCTCCGTTGCCCACACAGAACACACACTCCAGAACAGTACAAGGGAACAAGGTTTATTGCACAAACAGACAAGAGGTTCCATGGCAGCAAGCCACCAAGACAAAACTCACAGGAACAGAACACAAAAGCAGTGTTTATGGGCGCGGCTGTAATGGGCGTCCAGAAACTCCCTGCTGAGTCCTGAGTCACTGTCACGTGACTCTTCCCCGCTGCTCCAAGGCATGGCATCGGGAGCCCCCCTCATCTGGCTCTCACCGCTGTTCCATGCCTCAGGCGCCTCCTGGTGGCCGACCAGACTCTCGGATCCCTGCTCAGCATCCGAATCCAGTCCAGGGTCCCCCATCTCCTCTGGAGCTGACTCGTAGGGACCCTCACTCTCGGAGTCTGGTGGCAATGGCAACGGCAACGGCTGGGCCACAACACATATACATATACATATACATATACATATACATATACATATACATATACATATACATATACATATACATATACATATACATATACATATACATATACATATACATATACATATACATATACATATACATATACATATACATATACATATACATATACATATACATATACATATACATATACATATACATATACATATACATCAGTGGTGAATTGCAGGCGATACGCCCCGGGCGTACCGGAGCCAGCCCGGAGCACCGGATACTGATCTGGTATGGTGCTCTGGAGGGCCCATCCACCATCACGAGCTCCTTACTGGTCTTTTAAGTCTTCTGTGCTTCCGCACATATGCATGGCGCATACAGCACCTGCGCGAAGCTCCGCTGAGCAGCTGGAGCGTCGCAGAGGCTTGCGGAAGCGTTAAGATGCATGCCCGTGCTGTGCGTGTGTGCACGCGCACTGCACGTGTCTATGTGGATGCCGCTGGGCCCATTCCAACCGTACCGGTTGGAAAGGGATACGGAACCCACCAGTGATATACATATACATATACACACATATAAAGCAGATGACCAGAATGAGCCTGGTTTGACCTGTCTTCAGTCTCAGCCTGGTCATCTCCTACATTGGACTAGAACATAGAGCATAGAACATCATCAGAGTTGGAAGGGACCTTCGAGGTCTTTTAGTTCAACTCTCTGTTGAAGCAAAAGATCCAGTGCCATTTTAGACAGATGACTGTCCAATCTCTTCTTAAAAACTTCCAATGTTGGAGCACCTTCTATCTCTGAAGACAAGCCATTCTCAAGTGTGTGTAATTCTCTTTATCTGCCACTTTCAGATACAGTGGGATCTATCTAGTTACAAAACTGTCCCCTTGGTGATGGCGAGTGACTAAAGTTTAAAAGCTTGGTTTGAAAGTGTCATCAGTTATCATATTTGTTTCCATCTCATAACATGAGTGTTTTGGTTCTGTCTGTCAGGGGAAAAAACACCCTGTTAGAGATCGATGAACCGTGGCTGATTCCCTTCTGCATATCTTTTGAGATATTGAGAAAAATAAGTCTTTAAAAGTATTCTAATTAATAAACAAACTTTAATAATAAAATAAAACAGAAAATAACTAATTGGTTACATTTTGATAATGAAAAGCTTCGTTAGCCAAAGTTGGCTGCCGAACAAAGAAGAGAGGAATTTTGGAATGTGTAACGCGTGCGCAATAAATCACTTTCAGATAAGAACCCTTTTTTTGTTTTATGACCTGCGCAATAAAGCTTTCTTAGTTTAACTCTTGAGTGTCAATTCAGGCAGTTCAGGCCTAGCAAACCTTTTTAACATCGTGACACCCCTTCTTTTGCTAGTCTGGGCTGACGTCATCAAATCATCAATTAAGGCACATCTTCTTTCGCAGATACTCGTGTTGATTTGCGGCGAGTGGTTTGTTAAGCATGTCTGCGATCTGATCATGTGTAGAAACATATTGCAATTTAACAAAACCTTGCTTAACTAATTGCTTTGTGTTTTGATAACGAATGTCAATGTGTCTGGACCTAGAACCTGTGAAATGTGACTCAGAAATATAAACAACAGATACATTATCTTCCATCACGGTGATTGGTCGAATCGGACGTGTCCAGATATCTGTGATCAAAGCATCAAACCACGTTAGAGAATTACAAGCATCTGAAACACAAGCATATTCAGCTTCAGTAGATGAACATGAAACAAAACTCTGTTTTCTCACTTGCCAGTAAACAGGACAACCATTTAGGAACATCATGTAACCAGAAGTGCTTTTGCGCGACTTCTTGTCGCTCGCCCAGTCGGCGTCGGCAAAACAAATCAACTTTGGTTGATCAGTGTGTGTTGGTTCTAGCAATAACTTCATGTGTTTAGTGTGTTTTAGGTATTTCAATAACTTCTTAATGCATGACCAATGAAATTGTGTTGCCTTACCTACGTGTCGTGATAAAAGATTAACACTAAGTGCGATGTCAGGTCTGGTCCAACTACTAATGTATAATAGTGAACCAATGACTGAACGATAAAGTGTTTGATCCTCGAACTCAGGACTTGGTTCATGTGTTAAGTTGTGAAAATCTGTTTGCATGGGTGTCTTTGTTGTGCTAGCATCTTTCATGTTGCAATGATGTAGAATGTGGTCAATTTTCTCCTCTTGTGAAAGACTAAACCCCTTCTGTGTCTTTTCAATTTGAACACCTAAATAAGTGCTAATATGTCCTAAAGATTTTAGTGTGAAGTATCTCTGCAAACTTTTAGCAAAAATCTCACTCATTTTCTTATTTGGACCAATATAAACAATATCATCAACATAAACAAGAATTATCTCATATGCATTGTTAGATCTTTTTGTGAACACGCATTCATCAGTTTCGGACTTAATAAAGCCCATTGAATTTAGTTTGTCAGTAAGACATAAATACCACATTAAACCTGACTGTTTCAGACCATAAAGACTTTTGTTCAGGAACCAGGTATCCCCTTCTTGCTTTCGGAATCCTGGAGGGCTTCTCACGTAGATCTCTTCATCTAGGTCTGCATGTAGATAAGCTGTGTCCACATCAAATTGAAAAACTTCTAAACCAAGAATAGTTGCAGTGGTTAAAGCAATTTTTACACTTTCAGTTCTGACTGTTGGTGAGTAAGTGTTTGTGTAGTCCTCAGGATAACGTTGAGCGAAACCCTGAGCTACCAGTCTGGCTTTGTATAAAGACTCACCATTTGGTTTCTTCTTGATTCTGTAGACCCATCGGGTGCCAATGACTTTCTTGTTTGCTGGAGGTTTTGCAGGTGTGAATACATTAAGTTTCTTTAAACTGTCCATTTCATCCTGCATTGCATCATACCACTTGTCTTGTTCTGAATCAGGAAGCTGTTTGATTTGTGTGAATGTCTCTGGAGGAAGAGTAACGTTGCAAATCAAAGGTAATGGTGATTTTGTCAGTTGCCATGAATAACGTTGTGGAGGGATTCCTTTTGTGGCCCTCTTGGAGCGTCTAGGAACAACAGACCAGTCTTCTTCTTCTTCATCATCATCATCCTCGTCCTCACGTTCGTCGCTAGCATCAGCATCCGCGGCTTGAGAAGACGGAACATCAGGTTGTGAAGAACTGGTAGAAGGAACATCTGCCTGCGAATTATCATCAGGCTGCGTGGCATCTGGAACACCATCTCTAGGAAAATAAACTTCAGGATCATTGGAATGAATCCTGGACCAGTCAATATCTTCCTCAAAATTAGCAGATTGTGAAATGACAATCACATGTTTAGTATCAATGAATTTGTACCATTTTGAATTATCATCAATACCCATAAATCTCAGTCTCTTTGCTACTGTACCTCCCTTTCTTCTTTGACTTAAGGGAGTGTTCACCATAGCATATGAACCAAAAATGTGGAGGTTCTTGAGATTAGGCTTGTAGCCATACAGCATGTAGAAAGGAGTTTGATTGATTACACTGCTCCAAGTACGGTTGACAATGTAATTTGCATATTTGATTGCTTCACCCCAGTATGCGTTACTGAGATTGGCATCTTCTAGAAGACAACGCATCATGGTTTGTAGAACCCCTTGTCTTCTTTCTACGACTCCGTTATGAGCCGGTGTATATGGAGCAGATGTCTGATGAAGAATTCCATTCTTACGGATCCAGTCCTGGAAACGCTGAGACATGAATTCTGCACCACGGTCACTCTGGATTCTGGCGATGCGAACTTGGTATTGTGTAGAAACAAATGCTGCAAAGTCTTTAAAGATCTGAAAGGTCTCAGATTTCTCTCTCATAGGATATACAAATCCATATCTAGAATGATTATCTACAATTGTTAAAAAATACTTTCTGCCACCAAGGGTTGGTGGGAAAGGACCCACTATGTCAGTGTGTACCAAATCAAAAATGCGTGTTGACCGGCGTGTAGCGTGTTTTGGAACCGGAGCCGCCTTGGATTTAGCCTTTTTGCAAACGGCACAATCCAAAAACACCTTACACCCCTTTAGATCCAAACCTTTTGCGAACTCCGGCATCTTTCTAAGAACACGGAAACTGGCATGCCCCAATCTTCTGTGCCACTTGTGAATACACCTGGAATGCAAAGGTTTACCAGTTAGTGAATTCTCAACATTAACAGTTTCATGAGGACCCTCAGGCTTGCTCTGAGCAATCTGTTTCTGTTTTCTTTGTTTGTTGGCTTTAGGAGCCTTTGGCACAGTAACGCTTTCTCTCTCTGGGACAACTCTCTCTGGGTCTGTGTTGTGCCTTTTTGGAGTTTGCATACTTGCCTGTGCTTGCCCTTTAGGCTTTGGCTTTAAGTAATAAACACCACCAATCAGCATGGTTTCAGCAACAATATCACCATCTTTAACTAAGTAACTTGCTTTTTCGAGGTGGTGAACCTGGAACTTTAAATCTCTAGACAAGTGACTTTGACTAAGCAAATTACTGGTTGCTGAAGGTATGTAATAAACATCAGGGATGTGTGTATCGAGCTCTTCAATGTAAACAGTTCCTTTTCCCATAACCTTGCAAGTGTGGTTGGTGAAGGAATACAGTTCTCGATACTCGGGCTCTGGTTCGCCCATCTCTGTGAAAAGTTCCCTTCTATGGGTAACGTGCACAGCTGCTCCACTATCTAAAGTCCACAAAAGACGTCTGTCGAACTTTGGATCAGGTTGTGGAACGTTGGTTATGGCCAGTGTTGCAAGCGGAGCTTGTGGATCACGCCTTGGACCACGACGACCTTGTCTTCCGCCTCTACCTCTGCCTCTGGAATCTGTTCCTCTGGGCTGGTACGTGACGGGAGCTGGAACTCGTTGGGGACAATCCCGGGTGTCATGTCCCACACGGTTGCAGGTGTAGCATTTTGGCATCCTTGGAGCGTAGCCTCTTCCTCGGAAGGGACGTCTGGCTGGAGCCTTTGACGTTGGAGGTCGTTGCAGATGTGGGGTAGCTAACCTGATAGCTTCGTCTTCCACTAAAAGTCTGCAAACGTGGTTAACTGTGCGTTGAGCAATAGGCACGTAGTTAATCTTTGCAACAGCATCTTTCCATTCATAATTCAATGAGTTAATGATGATGCTAATCATTTGGATATCATCGATTACATGGCCATTTTGTCTCAATTCACTTCTCATTCTTTTCAGTTTGGTCAAATGTCCACCAATTCGTTCACCAGGTTTCAACTTCGAACCATGGAACTCAGACATGAGCAAACATGAGGATTCAATTGAAACAGGCCTGTAGCAATCTTCCAAAATAGCCCATATTTCTTGGGCAGTTGCATCAGGTGGAAAGATACCTTGGATCTCAATTTCCATTGACATGAGTAAAGTCGTGATAGCTCTGTTTTCGAGGTTTCTTATTGCAGGTGTCCAGGGTTGACGGGGAGGATCAAAAACCATGGAATGTGTGCCTTCTCTTCGAAGCAAGAGCGCAATTTCACTGACCCAGGCTTTATAATTCTCTCCTGACTCCTTTAATTTGGACTCACCAGTCAAGGGGGTGACTGTGAATACCTGCTGAGGAACAATTTGTTGCTCTGGTTGCAAATCTGGTTGTTGAACCAGGGGATGCTGGGGTTGCATCATTGGCCTTTGCGTGGCAACATCAAATTGGCTTCCTCGAATTCGCCTTTGGCTTTGCCTTATTCCATCTAGGGAGAATTCCACACCGCCAGGGGGTATTGAAGACTTAACCTCTGGAGACAAAGTTTTGGCTTCTAAAGGACTCATAGACATATCTCTGAAAATCTGGTCCAATTGCTTAATCTTTTGCTGTAATAATTTTTCTCCGCCAGCAGATGGCAGTGCAGCTTCACTTCTTGGCTGCCTCTCCTTTCTATACGTATGCGGGAGTTCAGTTGACTCAAAGGGACCACGTGACCTCGGTGACGTGTACATGTCTCTTTGTTCTAATTGACCAATGAACTCTGTGGGGTGTGTCTTAGGCTGTTGTTTTGAAGAAGACAAGATGGCGTCCTCAGACATTTTGGGAGTGGGGGAGCTTCTTCTACTTCGCCTTATCTCTTCAAAACACACTCTCGCCTCCCTAGCATATTTTTCAAACAGTTCTATTTGATCTAGATAGCTTTGCATTTCTTGCTCACCATCTGGGGGAATTTCATAAACTTTGCTTTCTGCGTGGGAGGAATTTTCCTCTGCCGGCAGTTGCCGTTTAGACTTTTGCCGTTCATTAATTGTATCTTGATAATGAGGGACATTTACTGACCTCAGTCCGTAGATCTTGCCTTCTGTAACTCTTTCCCCCATTTCTGGCTCGGCACCTGAAGAATCTTGCTCCTCTGTATCCGAGGGAGCCTCTTTGTCAGAGGAAGCTGATCCATCTGTGTTCGCCCCATCTTTCTTTTTCTTTCTCTTCTTCGACATGGCTAATTAGGCTTAGTCGGTTATCTTAAGATAGCGCGAAGAGAAAATACAGCCATAAATTGTAGTCATCTCAGCTTGTATCATCAAAAGCCAAAACACTGCTACCAAGGTGTCAACCAAACCTCTGCTACCAAGTTGTCAGGGGAAAAAACACCCTGTTAGAGATCGATGAACCGTGGCTGATTCCCTTCTGCATATCTTTTGAGATATTGAGAAAAATAAGTCTTTAAAAGTATTCTAATTAATAAACAAACTTTAATAATAAAATAAAACAGAAAATAACTAATTGGTTACATTTTGATAATGAAAAGCTTCGTTAGCCAAAGTTGGCTGCCGAACAAAGAAGAGAGGAATTTTGGAATGTGTAACGCGTGCGCAATAAATCACTTTCAGATAAGAACCCTTTTTTTGTTTTATGACCTGCGCAATAAAGCTTTCTTAGTTTAACTCTTGAGTGTCAATTCAGGCAGTTCAGGCCTAGCAAACCTTTTTAACATCGTGACACTGTCCAGGGGCACCATTGTTGGACTGTGTTTAAGACAGCAGTTGGCCTTGATTCAGCCCTGTCTAGAATATTAGGGTAGTATAAAAACTAACAGGGATGCAGTGGTTCAGTGGCTAGGAGGCTGAGCTTGTCGATCAGAAATGTCGGCAGTTGACCTGAATCCCTAGTGCTGCGTAACTGAGTAAGCTCCTGTTACTTGTCCCAGCTTCTGCCAACCTAGTAGAAAAATAGGGACCACCTTTGGTGGGAAGGTAACAGCATTCCGTGTGCCTTTGGCATTTAATCATGCTGGTCACATAACCATGGAGACGTCTTCGGACAGCACTGGCTCTTCAGCTTTGAAACGAAGATGAACACCACCCCCTAGAGTCAGTAACAACTAGCACATATGTACGAGGGGGACCTTTACCTTTATAGACACCAATTATCCCTTTGGGAGAAGCATGTTCTATAAAGTAGAGTCCACTATTCTTTTGCAATGGAATGTGGGAATGATCTTGGGAAATAAGGATAAGAAGTGCTGTCCATATGAGAGGTCCCCAACTTGTTAGCCATGGCTCACTACCAGACCATGGCCTATTGGCCGGTGTGCACATGTGTCTGGATGCGCACAGTCCCACTTGTGTGAGAGTTGCCATGAGCATCATGGATGCTTGCGACCCCACTCGTGTGGGTACTCATGGACCCACTCATGGGAACATCGCTGTGAGCATTGCTGGCACTCGCACAAGCAATGGGTGTTCATGCATGCACATGAGAATGCATGCATGTGGTCCTCCCGCTAAACCACCCTTTCTTTCCCCCCTCCCCTCACTCCAGGCTGCCCACCCAGAAAGATTGGGGAACTCTGGTCTAGATCACTTCCAAAGACCCTTCCAATTTAGGGTTTTTTTTTTGTTCTGTTCTAGGGAATGATCAGGTAAGAGGGGACCTAGCTCTAAATTGCATAATGGGTAGAGGAAAAACTCAGAAACGAATTTATCTAATATATCCCTAATTTAATTGTTGGTTAAGAAGAGTTTCTGTTAACATTGCTATATAATGAAGCAGAATCAGCTTGGCTGGTTGTGTTCTTGTCCCATATGTTTGAAGTTGATATCATTCAGTCATGAAATGGGTTAACCATCTATGAGTGGGGAGAGGAACAGATTCTGTTTCAATGGAAGAAATGTCAAATAACACTGGGTGAGGGATACATCCTTGTGCCAATGTTTATAGAGTTTTACGGATGACAACCAGCGCTTTGAATTGAACCAAGAAACCCATTGGAAATTTGGTGTAGTGATGACATAGTACTGTTGTTGTATTGTGTTGGATCTATCCAAGAAGTAGCTTGCTATCAAATTCTATACCAGCTGCAACTTCCAAGGGCACCTTCAAGATAGACCATGTTGCAGTAGTCAAGACACAAATTCCTGGGACATGAATCACAATCACCAGGGCATCCTATGTCAAAATATGAGAACAAGTAGAAACTTCTCAAGTAGCCGAGGCAAGCTAGAGGTGAGGCTAGAAATATTGCATTGAAAATTCTGAAGAGCACCTGGTCCAGATGAGGTTCACTGCCAAAACCTCTGAGTCAAGATCAGTGAGGATTGCAGATTTGGAGAATGGATGAATTGCATTGCACACATGAATTGCGCATTGCATTCATGCAATCCCAGCCTGGGATTAAACTCACAGACCTTTGCACTGGTGGTGGGATTCAGATTTTTTTACTACCAGTTCTGTGGGTGTGGCTTGGTGGGCATGGCATGGCTTGGTGGGCATGGCAGGGGAAGGATACTGTAAAATCTCCATTTCCTTCCAATTAGCTAGGACTCGGGAGGCAGAGAATAGATGGTGGGCGGAGCCAGTCAGAGATGCTATTTACCTGTTCTCCAAACTACTCAAAACTTTCGCTACCGGTTCTCCAGAATTGGTCAGAACCTGCTGAATACCAGCTCTGCTTTGCACCAGTGATGATCACATACAATACTTGAACTTTAGGCCAACCCAATGCTTGACAGTCAGTGGAGTTGCAGGAAAGGGTATATATAATTAATTAGAATGTAAAATCCTCCATACGGGGCCATAATATACTGCAACTTCTCCATCTGAGAACTTAAAGGAAGGTAGACTGTAGATACTATTCTGATATCAATACTGCTGAATGCCAGTTTTAGGATAGCTCCTAAAATTAACACATTGGATTCTTGCAATATTATTCAAACACCATATCTCTAAAGTGTGAAAGTTCAAAGTTCAATTCCCTGTAAAGGATTTGAGTTCCATAAAATACCATGTGACCACATAGCCCTGTTTTTCTTAACCATGATGCAATTTATCATGCACTGCCTTCTGATGGTCAATGCAACTGCAAATACCACACAGGACATATACAGGATGTAGACGTTAAAGGGGTAAAGGTCTCGTGCATGGGGACATCATGTAATGTGATGTGCATTTCTTTCTGCTCTGACAGTTTAAGGGGAGATGAACAGTATAAATAATTTAGGCAGATCTTGACTGTGTGATTAGTGACTGTGTAACCATAAGGAAGCTGTAGGGGTGAGCTAATAAGGTCAGCCAAAGCTGCACAGGGCTACTAGCTACTGCAATCTCCCCAAAATATGACTCAGGGAATGTGTAACATGAATCAAATTCAGTCCATAGACTCTGAAATTACACTTGTAAGCAAAGTTTGAGAAGTTAGCAGAGTGATGATGTAAGGTGATGATGTAAGGGCTTTGGGATCCCTACTATGGCTCTGCCTGAAGGAAGTAGATCTTTGTTAATGTAGAATAGACTGGCTCAGGCCTTAATGGTCCATTGACAATGGTGGTGGGGGGATGAGTTTCTGCCTCCCTTTTTGGGGAAATATTCTATCCTTTTAATATTTTCTAAAATATTTCATTTTCTAGAAGAGGGGTGGGTATTAACTTCCTACAGTTGTAAGGGTGAAAAATGGTTAGAAGTCATTTTTTTTCAAGACTGTTGTAATTTTGAATGGACACTAAATGAACTGTTGTAAATCAAGGACTACCTGTACATAAACCATTCAGGTAGATCTTGACATTATGTGATGAACCTTCAAGAGGGCTGTAGGGGGTTGGCTTTCAAGGTCAGCCAAAACTGCACAGGGCCTATCAGTGCCGCAATCTCCCCAAAATATGACTCTGGGAATGTGTAACATGAATCAATGTCAAGCCATAGACTCTGAGTTCCACATGAAGTTACACTTGTAGGTAAAGTTTGAGAAGTTAGCAGAGTTTCACTCTCATCTCAGCTCCCCAGTTGCTCCAAGTCCCAGCTCAGGGCCTCAGAGGTCCAGAAGACACTTTGGTAATAACTTTGCACCAACTTCTTCAAGTTTCATTCAAAACATTTTCTGCAGCTGTCGCTTCCTACTGTTGATAGGCCTCAATTATAGGCCTCGTGAGTCAGCAGTAGAAACCAGCTTGACCTTTGGAAACAAGCAAAGCAAATTGGCTTTAATTGGATAATTATAATTATTCCCTAAAGGGGTTTAATAACTTAGCAACAGGTCGGCAAAGAGCCAGTTGAGTTCTGCCTGCCTGTTTTGCAAGAAGTCAGAGTCACAAGAAGAGTCAAAAGTTTTGCCGTGTCATAAAGAGCAATCAAATGATTCTTTTAATGTCTCAGCCGTCCCATTGGTTTTGTTGCTATGGAGGAACCTGGGAATTAACTTCTAAATACATTGCTTCTCTACTCTTTCTTGGAAGCTTGCCAGATTCAGAGTTTTGTAGGACTTTGTATGCTGAGACTGTCATTCTCTGTACTCCTAATAAAAAAAAAATCCCCTGAAAATATTGGGAAACTATTATAAAAGTGTTGCAGTATTTCTTGAGTGAACCCCAAATGCCTTGAACCATAAAGTAAGCATATTAAGCTGAGTTCCCTTACTCCAAACAAAATTTAGCCAACCAGAATACTAGTTACTATGTCCTATGTCCTGATTTTCACAATAAAACAAACATGGACAAGATGGCGAGAGAGTAGTATGATACAAGCCCATCCCTTTTGAAAGTGTATGTTGATGCACATTCAAAGGGGTTGCAGCTTGCATCATATCACTGTCTGCCATCTTGTACAACCCCCTCCTCCACACATGGATGCCACTGTTCTGTGACCCCATCCACAGCTAAACATATCACAAAGCCATGGCATACGTGTAACCAATGGTCCCATCAAACGATGATTATATGAGCCACAATTGGTTGACTTCATGCAGGAGATGATGCTCTTAGCCATGGTTTCCAAAGCACCATAGCCAATGGTGGGATGCAACTGGTTTTACAACCCGTTCATAAATGCTCCATGCTCCACCCCATCCCCCCCCCTGCACTCAACCACCGTGCCACACACATCCTGCACCCCGTTCTGGGCCTAATAGGCCTCCTGCAGCCTCCTGGGCACAAAAATGGGCCACGGAGGGGAGCACCACACTGCCCCTCCCACTTCAGCCCGTTTTGGGCCTAGGAGGCCTCCCTGCACTTACTTGGGAGCCAGAACAGGCAGGGTGCACGGGGACCTCTTGGAGGGGCAGGGCGGGGCCGGCTGGTTGTCAGAACTACCAGTTTTCTGAACCGGATTTAAAATTAACATCCAGTTTGTCTAGACTGGCCCGAACCAGCTGAATCTCACCCCTTACCCTAGCTGAATGCAGTATAGTAGAAACAACTACTATACTGCATTCTGTGTGAGGCTGGTTTGGAAGACTACCCAGAAGCTGTAATTGGTCCAAATTCACAGTTATGTGAAGGGGACCTCAGAGATCAACTAGTCTAAACTTTAGTTTAATATAGGATCTAAAAAAAGTTTCAGAAGTCAATTATCCATGCCCAATAAATGGGAACATACTGGAAATAAATACATTCAGGGTAATGATGTATCAAGAACCTATTCCAAACTCTGAAATACAGGAACTACAGAGTATGTGCTATTTAATCCAACACTCGAAGCTGTTTAGAACAGAAGAAGATATTACAACATTGAAATGAAACCCAACAGAGACTCCTTGAAGACTTATCCACAGCATTGAAATCTGAAGGAAAGGATTCCTCTCCCCATCTATTTGCTCCAAAGTCCTCAGAAGAACCAGGCGTCATTATTGGCTCTCCAAATAACCGGCGTAGCTGCAACCAACTAAAATAAATGCAACCATTGTAATAATAGGAATGCTTATTCTGATTTATAAAAGGTTTATTGTAGTTACAGACCAGGAACATAAAATGAATAGACATGGATTCTGTATATACACACAGAAAATAAAAATATGAAAATGAAATAAATATCCATGGATAAAGTTAAGCAGCTTCAGTTCTTCCAAACCATGGGAGAACGAGAGCTGAACAAGCAAAAGTGTTACTCTATACCCACTATATTAGAGGTGTCACTGCATGTTTGGCCCAGGGTGAAACTCAACTGGTTCTGACAGGTTCTGGAGAACCGGTAGCAGAAATTTTGAGTAGTTCAGAGAACCTGCAAATATCACCCCTGGTTGGCCCCAGAGTGGGGTGGGAATGGAGATTTTGCACCATCCTTCTCCTGCCATCCCCACCAAGCCACACCCACAGAACCAGTAGTAAAACCTTTGGAATTTCATCGCTGGTTTGGCCTTTAAAAACAATAGCACTTCTTTATAACTTAACATAAATATGTGTATTATTAGTAGAACTATATAAGCTTGTGAAATGTAACAAATATGATTACCAACATTCTGTTTGTAGTAAAAGGAATGATATGCAGAATTTGATTGGCATAAAAATAACATATTGAAATTTTGAACAAGATTATAATGAACAATTATAATTTAACAAAAACATGTGCATTATTATCATTAGAATTATATAACTTGTCAAACGTAAATGTGATTAATATTATTTTAATTGTATTAAAATGGGATTAGAAAGCGGATAAACAATGGAAGATTAAAATTTAAGACAAATCTGTGTATTACTATTAGAACTAGATAAGTTTGTTAAACACAACAAACATGATTATTAATATTTTATTTGTAGTAAAAAAAAGTTCTGTTTAGAATATGGAGATTGGCATAAAATAATATACTGAAATATTGAATAATCAAAGAATGAAAGATTGTAATTCAACAAAATATGTGTATTATTACTAAAAAATATAAGATTGTAAACTATATTAAATATGAATAATATTATTTTATTTGTACTAAAATATAAGACACTCCGGTGCCACACTGTTCACACAACGATATGTTTGTAAAAAAAATAAAATAAAACACTTTGGGGGAAAAACACAAGAGCACTTCTTATCTCACATCCCTTACAGAGGTGGGTTGTTCCTGGATCAGCCCGGATCGGCCAAACCGGTAGTAGCGGTGGTGGGAGGCTCCGCCCACCCACTTGCCCGCTTCTGCGCATGCACAAAAGCGTCACATGTGCCCAAACGGTAGTAAAAAAATTGGCAACCCACCACTGATCCCAGAGCAATATACTGTAGGGCAGCGATGGCGAACCTTTTTTGGCTCGCGTGCCACAAGTGGGGGGAGCGCAGGGAGGTCGTGTGCGGGCGTGCCGCACCTATAATGCAATGTGCGATCCCCCAGTGCGCATGCACGCACAACGCCCCCCCATTTTTACATGCTTTTTTCGCCCTCCCCAGGCTCCAGAGGCTTTATAGGAGCCTGGGGAGGGCAAAAAGAGCCTCCCCCGCCCCCCCCCGAGGCCCTCCGGAGGCTTCAGGGACCGTCCGGAGGCTTCCCTGAAGCCTTCGGAATGCTTAAAACCACCCTCCGAGCAAACCGGAACTTCCGGGTTGCTTGGAGGGTCGTTTTAAGCGCTCCAAAGGCTTCAGGGAAGCCTCCGGACGGTCCCTGAAGCCTTCAGAGCGCTCAAAACAACCCTCCGAGCCACCCAGAAGTCACTCGCGTGCCCTGACAAATGGCTCCGCGTGCCATTTGTGGCACGCGTGCCATAGGTTCGCCATCACTGCTGTAGGGCCTCTGGTCATGATCATAATTCATTCCATTACTTCAAAACCTGATTTGACCAGAATCTAACCAAAATTAATGCAGCGGCCACACCAGTGGTGGGTTCCGGATCCCATTGCAACCGGTACAGTTGCGACAGGGCCCACTGTCCATCACATGAACACGTGCAGTGTGCACGCACACGTGCGCAGTGCGCTCATGTATCCTTACCTCTTGCGATGCCTCCACGAGCCTCCGCCACACTCCAACTGCTCAGTGGAGCATTGCGCAGGCGGTATGCGCTCCGTGTGCGTGCGCGGAAGCACCGAAGAGCTCAAATACAGGTAAGGAGCTCGGGCAGGGGGGGTGGGCCCTCTGGAGCCCCATACCGGAACAGTCCCGTACCTGGGCGTACCACCTGCAACCCACCACTGGACCACACCTGGGAATTTGGCCCTTAGAAAAGAACCCCGGTTTGGTCCTGGTCAGAAGCGTTTGTGACCAGAGGTTCTACTGTGTTTGTGCTTCGCTCATTCTGCTACCATCACACATTTATTCTGGTTTTCTACAACTCTACCCATCTTTTTGCATATTTACACAAGCTTCCTTTTTTGAGTGTCATACAATTCACTCCACATTTTGTACTTAGACTTCCAAAGAACGTTCTCCCATCTTGAGGTCCTTTTCCAAGGAATTGTTCCTAGCCTGGAATTTTCTCTCTCTTGGAAAAGTTCTCCAGGATCCCCACCTTATTTATGGAGAATGGCCCCCCTTTACTCTGATGGGATTGCTTGTGTTTCAAAGCCATGGTTGTTATATCATCTGTCTGTCTGTCTCTGCCTCCTCCCTCCCTCCCTCTATCCAACCATCTAACTATCTATCATCTATCTATCTTCCACCTAGCAATCTATTCATTCAATTTCTATCATCACCCATCTCAAATATATGACTCTAGGCAGTGAACAATAAAAAAAATCAATTACAGTCACAACATGAACAGAAAAATAAATACATATAGCAGCCAATAATTATTATAAATATTTATTTATTCAATTCCTATGGCCAGGCCTCTCTCTCTCTCTCTAAACCTATGGTTGAAGCTGAAGTAGTCGTTGATAGGTAGGACATTATAGCAGACAATTTTGTGTACTATGCTTAGGTCGGATTGTAGGTGGCGCAGTTCCAGATTGTCCAAGCCCACAATTTTGAACCTGATGGCATAAGGAATTCTATTGTGAGTAGAGGAGTGGAGTACTCTTCTCGTGAAGTACCTCTGGACCCACTCAATCGTATTAAAGTCCGATATACAGTGTGGATTCCAGGCAGATGAGCTTTATTCGAGAATTGGTCTGGCAAAGGTTTTGTATGCCCTAGTTAGCAGTACAATATTATAGGAGAAGTAACGAGTGGATTTCTGGGAGTTGAAGTCCAGACATCTTAAAGTTGTTAAGGTTGAGAAACACTGTTCTAGACATTCCTTGTTCCTTTTTAGCTTCCTGAACTCCTCCATTAACCTTGGGAATGCCAGGAGTGATGGGCCAAGAGAGGTTGCGTAGGCATGATCCTGTCCAAAGCTCTTACGACCACAGTTTTTTAGTTGGAGTATGAATAATCTGAGATAAACCTATAGCCAACATGATGGGTATGAACTCCTGAGCTGCTTCTGAGGCCAGACCCCGGGATGGCAAATTGAAGTTCCCCAAGACCATAAGGGAACTCCACAGCCAAACCTGAGTTAGCCTCCAGCATCTCAGGCTGGGAAGTTGCTAGGCAGCTGAAAGACTGCTACAGTAGCAACAGTCTCAGCTGATCTTACATATCTAACTTCAGATACAGGTCCCACAAACAGCAATTTGTGTTTTAAAAAACCTTTTAAAGCATTTTTTTTACTACTGGTTCAGGTGAACCAATAGCATTTTTACTACAAGTTCTGGTGAACCAGTCTGAACCGGTAGCATTTCACCCCTGCCCTGTAGTCCTTCTCTTCATTAGACTAGACATATCCAGTCCCTCAAACGATTATCATATGGTTTAGCCTCCAGCCCCCTGATCATCTCTGTTGCTCTTCTCTGCACACTAAGCGAGTTGCCCTTAGGATTTGAGGCTCAGGGGTTTATATGTTGGGGTAGCTGACAGTGGACCTCCCTAAACTGTTCTGACAGTCCTCTAAAGCATGTTTTCAATTGAGAATCCATATTTGTTCTTTTAACAATAAAGGAAGATTTGCCAGATGAAGTTATGAAATGGACTAAGGTTAAATCCCAGTTATTGGTAGATAGCCAGCCATACTGGGGACTGTGGCATCCTACACTTTGGCAATTGTAACAAGACCACAGTTACCAACAGACCTCTTTAGCAAGATTTATTGAGACGAAAGGGAAGGGAGGTACAAGAATTACAGTCATTCAACCATTTTCCATTTGGAAAAATTTCCGCTGACTTCCACATATTATCTAAATGGAATTAATTAATGTCTTATTTCAAATAAAAGCAAATTTTACAATTCTTTAACTATCATACTGGTGTTGTACCTCATGTTTTTACATTTGTTCTCGCAGTAAGATGCTCCTTTGTGTTCAGGTCTGGCCTCAGAAGGATAATGTAGCACTTGGGGATGAAGATGCAGCCCAGCAGACCAGCACTGGAGGCCAGGATGGAGAAGACCTGAACAGCCACCATGTATTTCCCTTTGGTGCTCAGGTAGGTGGGCACAAAAGTCACCCAGACACTGCAGAAGACCAGCATGCTGAAGGTGATCAGCTTGGCTTCGTTGAAGGCCCCAGGCAGATTCCTGGCCAGGAAAGCCACCGTGTAGCAGAATGCAGCCAGGAAGCCCATGTAGCTGAGGGTGACGTAGAACATGACAACAGCCCCTTTGTTGCATTGCAGGATGATCTCTCCAGGCTGGGAGTGGAGATCAGAGTCAGGGAATGGGGGAGAAACTCCCAGCCTGATGGAGCAGATGATAATTTGGACTGTAGAACAAGAGAGGATGATGGAGTTGGCCAAACTCTTCCCCAACCATCTCTTCACTTGGTTTCCTGGTTTTGTGGCCAGGAAATCCAGCACCACCATGATGGTTTTGGCCAAGAGAGAAGAAATGGCAAATGAGAAGATGATGCTGAAAACCGTTTGTTGGAGAAGGCAGGTGGCTTTCCTTGGTTGACCAATGAAGAGAAAAGGAGACAAGAAGCAAAGCAGGAGGGAGACCAGGAGGATGTAGGAGAGGTCCCGGTTGTTGGCTTTGACAATGGGAGTTTCTCCGTATTTAATGAAGATGATTAAAACAAGGCCTGTGGTTAGGAACAAGACTAGAGCAAAAGAGATCAGGGTGATGGTCAGATGTTCTTCATAAGACAAGAATGTTATAACTTTGGGGATACATCCGACTCATTTGTCATTTGGATATTTATCATCTGGACACTTAGTGCATTTTTTTGTATCTGAAAAACCAAAAAGGGTTAAAGGCAATTAAAGGCAATATTCCTTTAATATTCTATCCTTTATTTTTCAAGAAAGATCTTATTGGGACAATTACTGATAACAGATCAATAACTGATAGCAGCATTTTCCAAGATGTGTTTCTTAAGGATTTCACAAAAATGATAAGAAGAATATGATTTTTTAATAATATGAGGCTAGGTCTATGAAATTGGAGGAAGTCTTGGGATGTTAATTATTTCTTATGTAGTGTGCAGAATCTTCATAGCAACCTACATTGTTAGAGATCAATATTTAATCAGATAATTTTTCTAGGTAAACACCCTGCTCAGACCTCAGAACTATTTGGAAATTCATCATCCAGAAACTTGGTGCATATTTCAGAAGATCTTTATGTTTATGGTGGTTGCTGATCTTGATAGAAATTGTTTAGCTGATATATATTTTTCTGCATCAATTTTGGGAGAGAACATAATGTAAGTCTGCTTCAGTTGAGGAAAAGAAATGGGCCTATGGCAATTCCTTAATTGACAAAGAATTGAGATGTTCCTTGAAAGGTACCGTATTTTCCAGAGTATAAGGCGCACCTTTTTCCCCTGTAAAAGAGAGTGAAAATTTGGGTGCATCTTATACACCGAATGTAGCTCTCTGGACGTCTCCATGGTCATGTGGCCAGCATGACTCAATGCCCAAGGTGCATGGAACGCTGTTACCTTCCCACCAAAGGTGGTTCCTGTTTTTCTACTTGCATTTTTACATGCTTTTGAACTGCTAGTTGGCAGAAGCTGGGACAAGTAATGGGAGCTCACTCCATTACGCGGCGCTAGGGATTCAAACTGCCAAACTGCCGACCTTTATGATTGACAAGCTCAGCGTCTTAGCCACTGAGACACCACGTCCCTTCATATATTCAACTGCCAGTAAAAGGGGAGAATCTGCAGGAAACGACATTTATAAACATAATCAGGAGAATACATGTCAGATAGTTGTCCGAGGCCCCATATGTCTTAGAGGTCCAAACCCCCCTGAAATTAAGCTAAAACCATCCTTGTAAAGGTCTGGAAAATTGCAAGGGGTGGGAAAACCTGCCCCTGGTGGCCACTTCTTACATTGCAGGTTGGGAAGAAAAATCACAATAAATAATATAAATAAAAATAATCAGGGAACAGAGCAAGATAAATCCGACGTGGGATTGTATTCTGAGACAGCTGATCCCATTAGTGACAAAAATGAGGTGCCAAGTCCCTTCAAATTAAATGAAAACAGAGGCCATCAAAGGATAATTGGATACCAATAACAGACTGCCACCCCGTGGTCATTGATGGTATGGCAGGTGAGGACCTGTAATCCCAAAAATTAATAGAAATAAAAATAATTACAGCACAGATCTTGCGATGTCCGAGGGGATGGTGCTCTGAAGCCCCCGGTCTCCCTCTTAAAATGAAAAAGGGGTGAAATAGTACTCAAATTAAATGAAAATATCGGTTTTCAAAGTATATAGGAAATTGCATTAGCAATAGTAGCCTGCCATCTCGTGGCCATTTTGCGTATGACAGACAGCAACCTATAATTCCAAAAAATAATATAAATAAAATAAGGATGCAAATCCGGCGAAATCCGACGTGAAATCTTACCCTGAGTCCCCCAGCTCTATTGAGGTGAAAGCGGGATAAAATAGACCTCAAATTAAATGATAGCAGCAGTTTTCAAAGTATATGGGAAATTGCATTAGCAATAGTAGCCTGCCATCTCGTGACCATTTTGCGTATGGCAGGTGGAGGCAAGAAATCGCAAAAGGTAATATAAATAAAAATAATCAGGGTGGGGATCGGGCTAAATCTGACGAGGGATCTAAGTTTGAGTCCCCAATCTCTCCTGAGGCGAAAACGGTGTGAAATAGAGCTCAAATTAAATTAAAACATTGTTTTTTAAAGCCTATGAGAAATTTCATTAGCAATAATAGCCTGCCATCTCGTGGTCATTTTGCGTATGGCAGGTGGAGACAAGAAATCACAAAAGGTAATATAAATAAAAATAATCAGGGTGGGGATCGGGCAAAATCCGACATGGGTTCCTAGTCTGAGTCCCCAATCTCTCTTGAGTTGAAAACGATGTGAAATAGAGCTCAAATTAAATTAAAACATTGGTTTTTAAAGTATATGGGAAACTGCATTAGCAATAATAGCCTGCCATCTCGTGACCATTTTGCGTATGGCAGGTGGAGAAAAGAAATCACAAAAGTTAATATAAATAAAAATATTCAGGGTGGGGATCGGCAAAATCCGACATGGGTTCCTAGTCTGGCGGTGGCGGTGGCGGTGGTGGCGGCAGAGGAAGAACGAGACGCCGCCACTAAACAAGACACCGTCACTAAAAACTCCTCTGCGGCAGCAGAGATGGGTTGGGACGCCGAACAGCCTGGTGTGAGCCGTCGAAGGGCAGAGCGGGGGCGGAGGGAGGCCCGAGACACCGGAGGCCAATGGAAGGCCTGTGAGAGGGCCATAAGTCGGCCGGAACGGCGCTCGGGCCAGGAGCAGCGGCTGAGGTTCGCTGAAGCACGGGGAGGCAGGCTACGGCCGGGACTAGTAGCTGGAAGTATGTGCTGGAGCCTGGCAGAAGGGGGAAGACCTGTGGCACCAGGGGCAGGGCAGGGCTTGCCCTGGAGACAGACAGAAGGCTCATTTCCTGGCAGGCAGAGGATCCATCGGCTTCTTGCCAGCTGCCTGCCATGGCTTGTGCCCAGGTGCCCCTCACAGACCACCTGCTATCATCTGCCCGTCTGACATCTGACATCCTGCTGACATCCTGCTACTTATAACTGCTCCCAGGTAACTATTGGCGTGCACCTGCCAGATTACCCCTACCATCTTTCTCCCTCTTACCCTCGCCACTTTACTCTGCGTCAACTATTCATCACAGACTATCAGCCCTTTACCGCCCACCATGGACCGCACCCTGGCCTCCATCCACCATCCATCTACCAACCGACCACCTGACCAGCATAATATTTTCTCCACCTAGATGCGACCGTGGACATTCCTTTCCTCCCACATGGAATCCTGGCTTATTGACTTTTTAACATCAACAGCACCCTGACCCTGTCACAGCTTTTATCACCATGTATTCGAGGTCAGACTTGCTCCTACTGCGGGAGTCCCCTCTCTCGCAGGCATGGCCCTTTGCCCTCTCAACCTTGATGACGGGTTTGTTAACCCAGAGAGGTGGAGGAAGCGCAGACTTAGGGGATTTTTAACGAAGTGTTTTTTATCTTTTTTAGGGGGCTCCAGGGTGAGTGGGTGGGTTAATCAGGCCAGGAGGGGGACCAGTGCCAGGCGAACAGGTGAGGTCAGGAGGGAAGTAAGCGGAGTAGGGGGGGAGGGAGAATGACACTCCAATAGAGGGTTGCTTTATTACAACGGTCGTGGGGAGGGGTGGGTGCGAGGATAGAAGAAGATCTCGTAGTCGGTTGGGAGACCGCGGCTGTTGGACACGCCTGGTCGCTTGTA
Source organism: Natrix helvetica (assembly GCF_964273705.1). Taxonomy (NCBI): domain Eukaryota; kingdom Metazoa; phylum Chordata; class Lepidosauria; order Squamata; family Natricidae; genus Natrix; species Natrix helvetica. The sequence continues at coordinate 58,648 of NW_028113604.1, forward strand.
CCAACCCCCGCAGTCTAGGTGGCCAGGACCTACAGAGCCAGGGCCTGAGGCTGATGCTTTGCAATGCAAGGTCCGTTGTCAACAAGGCCCCCCTTATTAATGAGTTGATCTCGGAGGGGGAGCTGGACCTTGCAGGGATAACGGAGACCTGGTTGGGCCACGAGGGTGGTTTACCCCTCGTGGAAATGTGCCCACCAGGCTTCCGTGCATTCCATCAGCCCCGGGCCCTGGGTAAGGGTGGTGGGGTGGCGGTAGTTATGCGGGAGAGTCTGGAACTGAGGGAGTTCACTGTGCCACAGATATCCGGGTGTGAATCCCTCGGTGTGAAATGGGGCCCGGGGAGGCAGTGGGGCTTGCTGATTGTATACTTGGCTCCTCGCTATGCATCAGCAGCCCTGCCCAAGCTTCTCGAGCTGATCTCAGAGACGGCAGTTGAGACCCCCAAACTCTTGGTTATGGGGGACTTCAACTTGCCGTCGACGGGGGAAGCGTCCGAGGTGGCTCGGGAGTTCATGGTTTCCATGACAGCCATGGACCTGACCCAATTAATTCAGGGCCCCACACACGAGGGCGGTCACACGCTGGACCTTGTTTTTGTATCCTGGCAGTGGACGAGTGATCTGGGAATAGGGGATTTGGTTGTTACCCCCCTGTCATGGTCAGATCACTCATCTCTTCGGCTCGACTTCCCTGGTGCTACCCCCCGCCGCGAGGAGGCAGAACCTGACTGTCCAAGATGGTTCCGCCCCAGGCGCCTGATGGAACCGGATAGGTTCCAGACAGAGCTTGGGCCACTCCCTGTAGCCCTGACCCGCTCCCGGACGGAGGACCTAGTGGCCGCCTGGAATAGGGCGGCTGCTGGAGCCTTGGACCGGGTTGCGCCTTTGCGGCCTCTCCTGTGGCAATGAACCACCCTGGCTCCTTGGTTTACCGAGGACCTAAGGGTGATGAAACGCCACAGGAGACGCCTAGAGAGCAGGTGGAGGTCCTCGCGCTCTCCTGAGGCGAAAACGGTGTGAAATAGAGCTCAAATTAAATTAAAACATTGTTTTTTAAAGCCTATGTGGCCATTTTGCGTATGGCAGGTGGAGACATGAAATCACAAAAGGTAATATAAATAAAAATAATCAGGGTGGGGATCGGGCAAAATCCGACATGGGTTCCTAGTCTGAGTCCCCAATCTCTCTTGAGTTGAAAACGATGTGAAATAGAGCTCAAATTAAATTAAAACATTGGTTTTTAAAGTATATGGGAAACTGCATTAGCAATAATAGCCTGCCATCTCGTGACCATTTTGCGTATGGCAGGTGGAGAAAAGAAATCACCAAAGTTAATATAAATAAAAATATTCAGTGTGGGGATCGGGCAAAATTCGACATGGGTTCCTAGTCTGAGTCCCCAATTTCTCTTGAGTGAAAACGGGGTGAAATAGAGCTCAAATTAAATTAAAACATTGGTTTTTAAAGTCTATGGGAAATTGCATTAGCAATAATAGCCTGCCATCTTGTGGCCATTTTGCGTATGGCAGGTGGAGAAAAGAAATCACAAAATATATATAAATAAAAATATTCAGGGTGGGGATCGGCAAAATCCGACATGGGTTCCTAGTCTGGCGGTGGCGGTGGCGGTGGTGGCGGCAGAGGAAGAACGAGACGCCGCCACTAAACAAGACACCGTCACTAAAAACTCCTCTGCGGCAGCAGAGATGGGTTGGGACGCCGAACAGCCTGGTGTGAGCCGTCGAAGGGCAGAGCGGGGGCGGAGGGAGGCCCGAGACACCGGAGGCCAATGGAAGGCCTGTGAGAGGGCCATAAGTCGGCCGGAACGGCGCTCGGGCCAGGAGCAGCGGCTGAGGTTCGCTGAAGCACGGGGAGGCAGGCTACGGCCGGGACTAGTAGCTGGAAGTATGTGCTGGAGCCTGGCAGAAGGGGGAAGACCTGTGGCACCAGGGGCAGGGCAGGGCTTGCCCTGGAGACAGACAGAAGGCTCATTTCCTGGCAGGCAGAGGATCCATCGGCTTCTTGCCAGCTGCCTGCCATGGCTTGTGCCCAGGTGCCCCTCACAGACCACCTGCTATCATCTGCCCGTCTGACATCTGACATCCTGCTGACATCCTGCTACTTATAACTGCTCCCAGGTAACTATTGGCGTGCACCTGCCAGATTACCCCTACCATCTTTCTCCCTCTTACCCTCGCCACTTTACTCTGCGTCAACTATTCATCACAGACTATCAGCCCTTTACCGCCCACCATGGACCGCACCCTGGCCTCCATCCACCATCCATCTACCAACCGACCAACCCCCTTGTACCAACCCCCGCAGTCTAGGTGGCCAGGACCTACAGAGCCAGGGCCTGAGGCTGATGCTTTGCAATGCAAGGTCCGTTGTCAACAAGGCCCCCCTTATTAATGAGTTGATCTCGGAGGGGGAGCTGGACCTTGCAGGGATAACGGAGACCTGGTTGGGCCACGAGGGTGGTTTACCCCTCGTGGAAATGTGCCCACCAGGCTTCCGTGCATTCCATCAGCCCCGGGCCCTGGGTAAGGGTGGTGGGGTGGCGGTAGTTATGCAGGAGAGTCTGGAACTGAGGGAGTTCACTGTGCCACAGATATCCGGGTGTGAATCCCTCGGTGTGAAATGGGGCCCGGGGAGGCAGTGGGGCTTGCTGATTGTATACTTGGCTCCTCGCTATGCATCAGCAGCCCTGCCCAAGCTTCTCGAGCTGATCTCAGAGACGGCAGTTGAGACCCCCAAACTCTTGGTTATGGGGGACTTCAACTTGCCGTCGACAGGGGAAGCGTCCGAGGTGGCTCGGGAGTTCATGGCTTCCATGACAGCCATGGACCTGACCCAATTAATTCAGGGCCCCACACACGAGGGCGGTCACACGCTGGACCTTGTTTTTGTATCCTGGCAGTGGACGAGTGATCTGGGAATAGGGGATTTGGTTGTTACCCCCCTGTCATGGTCAGATCACTCATCTCTTCGGCTCGACTTCCCTGGTGCTACCCCCCGCCGCGAGGAGGCAGAACCTGACTGTCCAAGATGGTTCCGCCCCAGGCGCCTGATGGAACCGGATAGGTTCCAGACAGAGCTTGGGCCACTCCCTGTAGCCCTGACCCGCTCCCGGACGGAGGACCTAGTGGCCGCCTGGAATAGGGCGGCTGCTGGAGCCTTGGACCGGGTTGCGCCTTTGCGGCCTCTCCTGTGGCAATGAACCACCCTGGCTCCTTGGTTTACCGAGGACCTAAGGGTGATGAAACGCCACAGGAGATGCCTAGAGAGCAGGTGGAGGTCCTCGCGCACTGAATCTGACCGAACACAGGTAAGAGCCTATTCACGGACCTGCTGAGAAACACAACTTAGAAGCAGATCGTTAAAGTGTTCCTGCAGTCACGGGATCACAATCTAGGCGCTTGACAACTGGCTCACATTGACGATAGTTGCAGGGTCCCAGGGTTATGTGGTGACCATTTGCAATCTTCTCAGGGGCTTCCAACAGGCAAAGTCAACGGTGAAGCCAATGGGGAAGGTTGCACGTGAGGGTCAGGTGAGTTCTCATTGGACAACGAATTTCTCTGTCCCAATTGTGATTGAAAACCAAGGACTTCCTCTACTGTTTCCTTCTAAAAGGAGAAATCACTTTGTGGGACTCCCCAGAATATCAGTAATTCCTACTAAAACTGCTGTGGTTGGTTGATGTTTTTGGCAGGCAGTGAGACCCCTGGGTTGAAACCCCTCCTCAACCCCCACCCTGCCCCCCTGCAAATGTCTCCCTGGTTCCCCAGAGAATCTGGGGGGAGATTTTGGTGAAGCAGGAGAGAGTTTCAAGGATTCCCTGTTCCTGCCTGAACCGGATCAGAATGAGCGCATGACTTGCATAATGACCTCCATGAAAATGGTCATAAATTGGGTCTGTTTCAGCCTGATCACTGCAACGACTGAGGGGATCGAGTGGAAAAGGATCCCCAAAGGAAAGAGATTCCTGCTTGGGCTGTGATGGGGGCTTGGAGGGGACAGGAGACCCACATTCTGGGCAAGGAAGATGGATGGATGAGAGAGGAGGGAAGGGATCCATTTGTGCCAAAGCGGAGGCTCCTCCCCTCAATGGAGGCCTCAGACACAACCGGCCGTGTCCCCCCCTCCCATTTTCTGGGCTGCTCCCTAACCCCCCCCCCAGGTCAAGAATGACCCCTGAGGATTTCAGGAGATGGTACATTCCAATGACTCTCTACCTTCCCAGAATCCCCCTGTCCAAGTGGATCAGACCAAAAAAGCAGCAAAAACTCCCATCTAATAAAAATGAACCCTGTTGCCATGACTACATTTCCAGGCGTCCATCTTGAGGTTATCAAGGATGAATAGAATAGAATAGAATAGGAATTGGAATGGAATGGAATAAATTTTATTGTCACTTTAAATGTAGACTAATCGGCATACATTAAAATGAAATTTCATTGCATACAGCTCTCAAAGGGTCAACACATCCAAGGTTGTTAAGTGAATCACCACTGCCATTGAGCAAATCACAGTTATTAAGCATTTCAGGCTGTGATTAAGCAACTCCGGCTTCCCCAATGCCTGAAATTGACAAAACAGGTCAGAAATTGTGATCACATGACCACAGGGATCTTGCAGCGGCCGTATGTATGAGTACAGGTTGTCAGTCACTTTATCTGAGGCCATTGTAATGTTGAAAGAAATGTCCTCCTGGGTTTGGCTCCAAGTGGGGAAAAAGACACTGGAGACATGGAGGCTGCTTGGAAAGATGGTTTTAATGGTGGACAGGACCACATGGCTCAAGTCCTGAACAGAAAAGGTGATCACATGCTTCAATGTTGGTGGAGAAGAAGAGAAGGAAGGGCTGAGATGCTGAAAAGTCCCTGGTTTTATGTCCTCTCTGGCCTTTGATCTTGAGCTTGTATTCTGATTGGTTGTCAGAACCCCCTGGGGCCATGCAGGGGCAACTCTCTAGGCTGTGTTTTGAATCCAGGTTTGGTTGAGTTCTCAGATGCCATTTGGTGAGTTAGGTAAAGGGCCAATATTATCCTGCCTTAATCCCATCACTCTGGAGTTGGAGGCGAGAACTCTTTATTATGTAAAGTGGACTAGCTCAGGCTTTAATGGCTCATTGACAAAGGGGGATGGGCAGGAAGCTGCACGCAGCTATTCTGTTTTTTAAAACATGTTTCTTCCTTTTCCTCCAGAAGTTGCGAATGCCCCAACACTGGAAGTCTTTAAGAAGATGTTGGATAGCCATTTGCCTGAAATGGTATAGGGTTTCCTGCCTAGGCAAGAGATTGGACTAGAAGGCCTCCAAGGTCCCTTCCAACTCTACTATTGTATTGTATTGTATTTTCACATCCAGAGAAATATTTTGCTTTTTCAATATTTCCTAGGATATTTCATTTTTCTGGGAGAGGGCTGGGTGATAACTTCCTACAATCCCTCCTTTTTTTATTTCAAAACATGTGAGTGGAACGCACATGTTCTTGACAAAAGATCAAAATTGGTCAGATCAGGGAGGCTTAATTTTTCTGATGGAAAGGCATTGAGAGAGACAGCAAAGGATCCCTTCAGTGGCTTCCAGAGAGCTTTCAACCATGAAGGTCTAGCAACTAGGGCACAATTTCTGGAAAGAAATTTACAATATCCAATTTAGCATGCCAATTAATATTAAATATCACTTTCTGTGAGCTTCCAGACAGGTTTCAAGCAAGCAGAAATCCCAAAATTCTTCGCAGCCATGCTTTTCCTTTAAGTTACAGGCTGCCCATTTTAAAGGGATGGTTCTTGAACCTGCCCTAGCTCTTATTCAGGGCTCATGTTTTGAAGATCCTTTCTACTACTCTTCAAGTGGGAGAATTGCCTGAGGGGAATTGACCCTCACCCGTGGAATTAAAAGGGAGATATCACTGCTTAGGCTTTTTTTTTTTTTTGCTCAGGGAAAAAATCAACCTAGGAGAAGCTTTGTGTGGAGGAGTCAAGGAGATCGTTTCAGTCTAATTCTGAATGGGGCATATCTCTCTCTCTCTCTCTCTCTCTCTCTCTCTCTCTCTCTCTCCTCTCTCTTTCTGTGTCTGTGTCTGTGTGTGTGTGTGTGTGTAGCTGCTTCTACAATATAGAAAATACAGACATTTTGGACAGACTTTCTCTCCCACTAGACAGAAATCTAAAGTGTTCAGAACTTGCTGTGCTAGCCATTCTCAAATACAATTCTTACATGAATACATTCAACTGATTACAATATAAATGAGACAGGAAAGAAAACCTTACAATAAATTTCTGTGAAGGAGGCAAAGAAAGAAAACTTTACAATCAATTTCCACCCTCCCTCGTAGTCTTTACAGCTGTCTTCTGGGAATTGAAGAGTCTTTTGGTCTTTACTTCATCTCAGGGTCTTTTTTCATGTCTGCTGGATGGCATTAGGTTTGGCTTGCTGGTAAAAGTGGTCAGTCAGTCTTGGTAGTCTGCCCCAGGCTTGCTAAGTTTTTTCCTCATGTCAGGTTTTATCAGGGGGCAATCACCAGCAGCCAATTCGAGAGTTATGGTTTGAGCTAGCAGTCCTTTGTTTCTGAGGTAAAAAAAAAGGGAGGCCAAGAATACAGTTCTTTACAGACATGTCTTTAGTCTCATGTTGTGGAATCTCACCCATTCTGTTCAAGTGTGGAAATCCAAACATTATTGCAGAAGGCAGATGATGTAAATTTCATGGAACATGACATTCCCACTGCCTGTATGATTGAAACACTTTTGCAGTAAGATGAGTAAATTTCCAAAAGGGACAACAACTTGTGTTGCAAACAAACAAAATATCATAGGGTAGAGCACCTTGACTCATAAGCATTTAAAAATGCACTCAGGTGTAAAAGAGGGAGGTAAGAAGAACAGCTTTTTTTAAAAAAAATTGCCATTAAAAAAGAGGTACTTTGAGTCAACACTCCAAAATATCAGATTCCATTCAGATGGAAGCAAATTCTCATTAAATATGTTAAAACATTTACAAATGTAAGCAAAATATCTCAAAATCATTTCTTTTTATAGGTTTAATTAAGCATTTTAAACCTCAAAAATTTCCAGAAGAAAAAAAAATCAAAATTGTATTCAGAGCAAAGAAATGTAACTGCATAATTTTTATATGCAGATAAAAGATCACAATAGTGAAAGGTAAGCGGGAGCAGATCACCCATTTACTCCAAATTTCTCAGAAGAGAGAGAGAGGAAAAAAAGTGGTTAAAATGAGGAGAAAATTTTTAGCCTCCTTTAATGACTCAAAAGGAAGGAGGGAAAGAAGGAGGGGGGAATGCCCAGAGGCTTTCACAGGTATCACTGGTGGTTTCATACACACACTCCTTTCATGCTTCCCTCCAAAGAATGACCCAGAAGGAGGGGGGAGGGGGAAATTCACACAGGCAATCACGTGGATCTCTGGATCCCTTCACTTATCACTCCCTGGGGCATGGGGGACACATACTCACATTCATACTGCAATCAGGCCTTCATGCTTGCTCATGCCAACCAATCATAAGTTTTTCAGGAAGTTTTTTTTTCACAAGCCACCAAGCTTCATTTTCTTTTATTAGAGGATCTCACCCTCCCTTCAGGTTTGGAAATGATAACTCACATGCATACACATGCACAAATACCATGAAACAACACTTTTAGGCCTGGGGAGGTCCTCTCCCTTTAAATCTTGAATTTTCTTTCCTTGGGGAACATGTGGGTCATTCTCCAAGCATGGGAAAACTCAGAGAGTCAGAAATCCTAACTATCCTCCCCTTCCCCACAACTTCGAGCCCAAACTTACTTGTTTTGTCAGCTGGTCAAACATATCACAATCAATTCAATGCCATTGAATTCAACATGTTATTAGTAGAGATGCACACCTAAGATTTTTTTTAACAGACATTACATCAAATTAAGTCCAATTACCTAGGTCTTCCCATTCAGACAGGCTTTACCTTTTTGTTACCTGCTAAATTTCTTACTTTTTTGCTTGAAGTTACCCCATTGTTCTATCTCCTTAAGCACTAGATTGTTAATACCTGTCTCTGCCCTGGGGTGTTCGTTTCTAATTAAGTTGGATCTGCCAGCAGACGCTGGCTAATTTTTAAAGATCCAAATTCTATCTTGATATCCCAGTACGCGCTGGCATTTTTAAATATCAAGATGTATAGAAACAATGTACAGAGATGTTTGTCCACACATTGTTTGCATTCGGCTAGGGTTCCAGGTTGAACCTCCCAGCACACGCTGGCATATTTTTAAAGATCCAACTGTATGGAGACTTTCATTAACACATCGTTTGCATCTGGGTGGGGTTCTTGATTCATCTGATGGTGGCCAGAAAATCAGCAAATTTGTTGACAAAATCTAAATCAAAACTGCCTTCTGGAAGCCAGGTTTCTACCTTAGGACCAATAGAGTAGGTTGGCCAGATAAATGTGCATAGGGTTTTGTTTTTTTTACTCAGGTTGAAGGCAAACCTTTAGTAGGAATTTCCTTTATTTCATACATGCACACACAAGGCAACACTCTCCTCCTCCCCCCAAAAGGGGAAAAATCTATATTCACCTGAAGAGTACAATCTTCTAGGGCTGAAAGACAAGAAAACAAGGTTCCCTCTCCCACAGAAAAGGCATTGTTGGAGGATTAGAGGTAAAGGGGCATGGGGGGGGGGTAGATAGCTTGCAGGCAGAGTTTGGAAAATAAAACCATCAGGTACTAAACAGATAAAATGGTAACATTATGGGGATATCACAGATGAGAAATAGGGTCTGGATTCACATGCTTCAGGAAAGAAATGAACAGGTAAAATCATTTAAACACACAACAAATGCAATGCAAGGATGAAACTTTCCTTGCAAATGAGCTTAAAACATTTCCTGGGTTGTTACTTTAAGGTATAGGGAAGGAAGGAAGGAAAAAATTCTCTTTACTCTGTTTCTGCTGGCCAAACAGATGCAAAATAAAGACCCTCCCCAGCTTCAGTTAGTTTTCTAAGCCCAACAAACTGAGCGAAGGCAATTTCTGCCAGTTTACTCCTTTCTTTCTTTGAACACTTTAAAATTTTTGTCTTTTGGATTGGAGACATCTTAGTTACAATTACCTTGAGGGTGCACAAAGACTTAGACATACACACAGAGAGACAAAGAGGGGATAACAAAACTCATGAGTTTCACAAACAATCATTCCCACCATGAATCTCAGTTAAAATGGGGAAGGCACAAATCTTAACAAACAAACCACATGGTTACATAGAAGACAGAGAAAGAGACAGACAAGAGAAAAAAGAAACATTTCAACATTTTCCCTTTTCTTTTAAGTACCTTTATGTAGCCAAATTAATTTTCCTGTGTCATCTTTCAGCAAAGCCCTTTTCTCACACAATTTCCTTGCTCTCAGCCAAAATCTTGGCATCTAAGAAAATCTCCGAGGGCACTTCTGGCCACCCACGAGCTAACGCTTCCCATGACCCTTTACATGCAGGGCTCACTTTGGCCTAGCCGGGTGCCACCCACCGTAATTTTTCGGAAATAAAAAAAATTCCGGGAAGGACTTCGATTCCCTCAATGAAGTATTCAGCCCCTTTCCTCGCAGGGAATTCTGCTAAAGTTTTCCAGATCCAAAAAGGTGATCTGGGGAGGACCTCTGCCCCTCTGCAGTTAGTACTAGCACCTCCTTCTCTCTTTACACACAATGGGTCTTTGCTTTTTTTCACAGGACAAAAGCAACAACAACAGCAAAATTCATTCACTTTTCCATCCATTTTCACACACACTTTCCTTTCCCTAACAGAAGGTCCGTGCTCTGGCCTGACCCTAATACTTTCCAGGCTCTCTTGGTAAAACACACAGAGGAACCAGGATCCAGCTGTGATTGGGAGAAAGATTTCATCACTCACACACATGCAGGCATACACACATTTCCCATGCTTTGCCATGCTTTAAAATTAAATTTAGAGAATTAAAATTTAGAGGTACTCACCTTCTTTCCAGGCAGCCTTTGAGCTCAAACTCAAAACCCCTTTAAAACCATCCAAATGGTTAAGGCCAAGATAAAGTCCACCCACAGACTCAATGTGGTCTGTGCCAGCATGGGAAGCTTACCTGGGCCATATCCATTTGTTAGGCTAGCTTGGAGTCCCTTCGTGGTCGCCAATTGTTGGAAGAAATGTCCTTCTGGGTTCGGCTCCAAGTGGGGAAAAAGACATTGGAGACATGGAGGCTGCTTGGAAAGATGGTTTTAATGGTGGACAGGACCACATGGCTTGAGCCCTGAACAGAAAAGGTGATCACATGCTTCAATGTTGGTGGAGAAGAAGAGAAGGGAAGATGGAGTGGCTTGCTAGGCTTTTTATAACCTGTTCAGTCCCACCTCTCTGTTTCCTGTTCCTGTGTAAGAAATGTATTCTGATTGGTTGTCAGACTCACATGGGCCCATGCAAGGGCAACCCTCTAGGCTGAGTTTTGAATCCAGGTTTGATTGAGTTCAGATGCCATGTGGTCAGTTGAGTAAAGGCTTATATTATCATGCCTTCATTGTCACTGCCAGAACTCTACACCCATCCCCCTGGAGCTGAAGGGGAGAACTCATTATTATGTAAAGTGGACTAGCTTGGCCTTCTTAATGGCCCATTGATAAAGTGAGGATGGCAGGAAGCTGCAGGAATTTACTTAGTTTTTAAAATGTGTTTCTCCCTTTTTCACATCCAGGAAAATATAATATTCTGCCTTATCAATATTTCCTAGGATATTTCATTTTTCTGGGAGAGGGCTAGGTGATAACTTCCTACCCTTCCTTCCTTCCTTCCTTCCTTCCTTCCTTCCTTCCTTCCTTCCTTCCTTCCTTCCTTCCATGTGGTGAGAGGCAGACTTGATTTCACCATCTCTTTTAACTTGCTTTTTTCCTCACTTCTCTCTGTCTTTCTGTCTCTGTGGTTTTTTTTTTAACTCTGCAAAGTTCTGGTAACTAGTTTTTCACTAAAGTTGATTTTGTTCAACAGACTGGCTGCACTATTGCATCAGCCCTTTTCCAGTAATGCTCTTGAGCATTAGCTTTCAAAATAAAATATTTTTTTCTTTCAACTCAGCCGGCAGCTATTTTTTTAGATCTGTGACATGCTCAGGCATTAATGAGACTCAAAAAGGTTTAATGGTGGACAGGACCACCTGGAACTGAAGGGGAGAGATCTTTGTTATGTAAAATAGACTGGCCCAGGCCTTAATGACTCATTACCAAAAGTGGGGTGGGGGGATGAGTTTCTTCCTCCCTTTTAGGGGGAAATATTCTGCCCTTTAATATTTCCCAAAATATTTCATTTTCTAGGAGAGAGGTGGGTGCTAACTTCCTACAAGAGAAACTGCTGGTTGTTATAACAGAAATCACAAAATTGGGTTTCTAGACATATAGACACACACACACACAAATACATGAAGTTATATTTAATATTTGCAATTTAAGAAAGTGTTCCAAGTTTTTTAAAAAATGGAGTCTAATTGCTTTCTGTTCTCCATAACTGATAGGAACACAACAGAAAAATCTCCAACTAATTGCAGAGAAGGAAGAGCTCTGCATAGATTTGGAAGAGAGACGGAGAACTTTTAGATAGCAACCCCAGCTTTTCTTCCAGAATTTCATATTAAATTCTCGACAGCTTCCTTCCATAAACAAATATTCTCTAATGTTCTGAGTTGAACTCTGTTGCCTGGAACAAAGTTTGGGAAAATAAGAGGTGACTCTTTTCAACTTGTTCAAAACATAGGAAAACTACATTAATGAAAATGTAAGGCTATGTATAAACACAAACTATTGTTTAATTAGGTTTTATTTTAAACAAGCCTGATCATTCAAGTAAAAACCTAAGGGGGATAATTTTATTCTGGTCTGGATATTTTAGAGAAGAAATATTTCAAATGAAGCTTTGCGGATAGAAAATCTTAGAAGGGAGAACAAATGTCTCCTTTGCTTGGGTCTAAAGCAAGATGGGAGAAGGCAGAACTCCCAAAAGAAAATAAGTATCTGAAAGATGAACTTAACAGGTGAGAAATATTTAGACAGCAATCCTGACTTTCAAATTTCTTTATTAGAGCCCTGAGTCTAAATATAAACAAGCAATTGAATTCAAGATGTATTACAGTGTTTTATATATATGTACTGCATACGTGTATAAAGAAAACACAATAAGCATAATGTAAGTTTAGTCATCTTTGGGATCTCTGTGATGGTTGGCCTCTGTATTTTTCTGCACCAGGGAAGGGAAGTTGCTCCTGATCAAGGTTTAGTTACAGAGATCCATAGATAGTTACACAGATACATAGATAGTTGTATAGATAGGTATATAGATAGATACAGAGAGACACAGGGAGAAAATCCATTCTGTAGATAAGAAGGACTTGGTTTTTAGTCTCGGGTATTTTCCTTTCTTCCTTGGGAGTTTGGCCTTGGGATGGAGAGTCTTGGAGGGAACCACCAACCATCAAAACCAGAAATTGACTCTTCTTCCTCCATCCCTTTTCTCTTTCAGAAATGGATCAAAATGAGCTGATGTGGCCCTCCAGTGAGAGACCCCAGAACTTCCTTGGAGACCCCTGGAAAATGACATTGTTTGTCTTTGGGGTCTATTTATTCATTGGCCTCTGCATTTTTCTTCACCAGTGCAAGTAAGGTGGCCCTGATCAAGGGAGTGGTGTCATCACAACCTGGGAGCCCTAAGAGACTGAAAGCTCCGCAAAATGTTGGTGGAACTAATAGGAGAAAAGATAGAATACCTCAGGTCTGGAAGGGACATTGAAGGTCTTCTAGTCCAACCCCCAATCTTTTCTTGAAAACCTCCAGTAATGGAGCCTTCATTAAGAATAAGACTTATTACATTGTTACGAAAGCAATGTAGCAGTCAGTATTTTATATATAAATATATTTTTAAATATTCCTTCGTTTCCTCTGACCCTTCCCTCCCTCTGATTCTGGGCTGCATCTGAACAGAGTTTCCTAAAGGAAAGCAGATTTCACATTCAAATCCTCCAGTTCTATTTTTGCTCTTTAAACATTTTATCAATTACAAAATAAAATACAAAAATACAAAGTCAAATAGGAAGAAACTGGTAAGGGGGAGAAGGGGGAAGAAAAATAAGGGAGGTGGAAGGAGAATAGAAAAAAAATTGACTTCTGACTTCCTCTGTTGCAATAAAATAAAGCATTAAAATCAAACCTCAACTTTTTACTTTTCCATAATAATTTAAAGGATTTCTTAAAAGAAAGCAGATTTCGCATTCAAATCCTGAAGTTCTCAGGGAAGACAAAAATCCCGCCCCTCTTTCTCTCTTGTGGCTGCCTCTATTCCTGGCCCACCTCCTTTGTCATGACAACTCTGTAGCCAATCACACGGGGGGAAGAGACGGTTGCCTGGGAGCTTCCCTGCCCTCAGCCTGATGGAGAAGCGGCTGAAGAAGCCAAGCCAAAGGGGAGGGGATGAGGAAGAGACAAAACCTCCCAGAATTGCAGAGGGAGGAGGGCTTAAGCCCCCTACCCAGAAAAGGCTGCAATGAAGAGGGTCTCCTCAGCTGGGGGCTCTGAGAGCCTGTGGAGGGACCACAGGAGAACCCCATCTTCCTCAGAGTCACGGAGGGTCTCCTCTTTTCCTCCAGGGCAACCCCAGATCCCCCTTGGAAGACCCAGCCCTACATGGCTTCTCTCCCACAGGAGCCTCTCCTGGAAAGACATGCAGCCCAAGCAAGGCTGGAGGAACCCCGGGGGCTACATCCCCCCAACATTCAACCCTGGGACCCATAAACCCATCCTCTTCCCAGGAATGCCCCAGACCCCCCTCCTCCTTCCTGGCCATCCTGGGCCTTTCCTGTGGGTCTGGGGTTTGCTTTCCCCTGGGTGCCCCATGCATGGAAAGAGGTGGCTGAGCAACATGGGATATGGTCTCCCCCCTTCCCAGGACTCAGGAGATGGAACCTGGAGGGGGATTTTGCAGATCTGCTTCCATTCCCCAACACGAGGCTCTCCAGCTTGCTTCTCCCAAGAGGGGCTCCCCACTCAGCCGGGCAGAGTCCTCTCTGGCATCCCTGCAAGAGCCCCCTTGGCTGGCCTCTGCATGGAAACGGGTGGCAGGGGAACATGGGATATGGGCTTCTGCATTCCCAGTCTCTAAAGATGGAAATTGGATTTTGTAGGTCAACTTTTTCATCTGTAACTCGAGGGTCCTGAGCTTCCCTTCCCTCCCTTCCTCTCCATCCTTCCTTCCTTCCTTCCTTCCATCCATCCATCCATCCGAGGCAGACTTGATTTCACCATCTCTTTTCACTTGTTTTTTCCCCCTAACTTCTGTGTTTCTGTTTCTGTGTGTTTTTTTTTAACTCTGCAAAGTTCTAGTAACTAGTTTTTCACTAAAGTTGATTTTGTTCAACAGACTGGCTGCACTATTGCATCAGACCTTTTCCGGTGATGCCCTTGAGCATTAGCTTTCAAATTAAATGATTTTTGGTTCCAACTCAGCAGGCAGCTATTTCAGATCTGTGACATACTCTGGTATTAACTGGCATCTGGGATTTTTCTCTTTAACCACAATGCCAACAAATGTCACATCTCTTTTTTTTCTTCAGCCACAAGTGCCGTGTATTCCCTCTGGGGCCAGTTTCAAGCCTGGAGACCCCAAACCTCTCAATTCTAGATGATGGATTTAATTGCATCTCTGCCCCTGTTATTATGAATCACATGAGGATTATTTCCCTTTCATTTCCCTCCAAAGAATTTCCCAACAATCTTTGAGTCCAAGAACTGGTTGAATTATCCAGGGATCCCTCCTGAGAGGGAGAGTTATGATAAAAGTGTCAGCTTTGGGCAGAGAAATATGGAGTTTAGGGACAGGCAGGGTCTGTGCTCTTGAATGTCCGTCTCTCTCCATTCCAGGTGAAGCTGAGTGTTTCTCTGTGTTTGAATCAGGAAAGACACTGGATCATTTTCCACCTTGTGAGAGTCCTTTGAATTCTTCTAATTCTTCTTTAGAAACAGAAAAGGGATTCATTGATTCACATCATGAATTATGGACCTCCTGCTTCTGCTTCTGATGCTTCTGGTGTCCCATCCAGTCTCTGGGAAGCTGAGAATGAAATGCCAGCAGAGTTTGGAGCACCAGGATGGAAAACGACCACAGAGCTTTTATAGGCCAGGAGACCATCTCATCAGTATAGTCCTCAGTGGAAGTGAAAAATTGCATACAAAGTTGCTTTTCAATGTGGCTCCTTCTCTTCAGTTGGTTTTCCGTGATCCGTAAGTCATTCAGGGTGATGGAGTTGCACTCCTTCCATTCTAACACTCTCCTTCCTTTCTGTTTTTTATTCTTCATTTATTCCTATATTGGGGAATATGTCTAATTTCCTGAATGATTTTGATTTCCATGGCTTCTCTTTTGTCTGATTTTGTGAAAGAGACTCAAAAAGGGGTCTGAAAAAAAGCTGAAAGGACTCAAGATTATTTTCCTCTCTCAGTTCAATCCTTAATTTATCACCTGAATAATGAATTTTATTTAAAGTAGTGGTTGAACCAGTTGTAGTTGCCATACCTCAGCCAATTTCCATATTTGTATAATTGATCATAGGTTTTGGATCAATGTTTGTTTAAGGCTCAGTAGGCTTCTGGGGGATTATATATTTTTAAAAAGTAATTGTTGTTGCTGTTCATTATAATAACACTTTTTTTTTTACCATAGGGACATTTATGATATTCAAAATGGCTTACGATTATTTTTCAACATTCAAATGGTCAACAAAAATTCCCAGCTCCTGCACAATCTCACACTTGGCTACAACATCCACAGCAACTATTTCAGCACTTTCTGCACTTCAGATGCCTTGCTGGACATTCTCTCCACTGGAGAAGCCAATGTCCCCAACTACAGCTGTGGAAGAAAGGAGAATCTTCTGGCTCTTCTTGATGCAGCTGCCAGGGACATCTCCGTTCAGGCGTCAACGTTAGGAGGCACCTACAAAGTACCACAGGTTTGTGTGTGTTTTTCTCCATCTGGAAAAGTGAGTGGTGGGTGGTGGTGGGTGGTGGTGGGTGGTCCTCAATGGAACTACATCTACATGAGGGAAACAAGCAGTGGGGGACCCCAAGGTTCCATTTTAGGCCCAGTACTCTTCAACATCTTCACCAAGGGTTTGGATGAGGGATAGATGGGGAACTCATCACATTTACAGATGACACTAAACTGGCAGGAATAGCCAATATCCCAGAAGATAGGCTCAAGATCCAGGTGGATCTAGATAGACTTGAACCCTGGGCCTAGCTAACAAAAGGAAATTCAATGTAAAGAAAAGTAAAGTCTTACACTTAGTCTAGAAAAACCAAATGTACAGGTACAGATTAGGTGAAACCTGGCTCAATAGCAGGAACTGTGAGAGGGATCTTGGAATCTTAGAGGACAATCTCTCAAATGTGAGCCAACAATGTGTGGCAGCAGCCAAAAAAAGCCATTGGAATCCTTGGCTGCATCAACAGAAGGAGAGAATCAAAATCACGTGAAGTACTGGTATCACTTTATAAAGCCTTGGCAAAACCACCCTTGGAATAGGGCATTGATGGCGAACCTTCACAGCACCAAGTGCTTTTGTCAGGGACACGATCTGGAAGAGGAGTTGCCCAGTGTTTATGCCACTGCGCATATGTGCACCAGCCAGCTCCTCTTCCGGTTTGTGGTGCACACACAGGTGATGATCTGCTAGCTGGTATGCAAGCAGAAGACCAGCTCTTCCAGTTCCTGGCATTGCTGTGCGCACAAAGGCCAGCTGATCATCACATGCACATGTGCACCAGAAACCCAGAAGAGCAACGGGCAAGGCCACGCGTGCCAGGCGACATGGCTATGCATTCCACTTAGCCCGAGATAAGAAGCTGAGGCAGAGGGCAGCATTTTCCCCTCCTGGGGCCTCCGTGCATCCTCTTTTTGGCCTCCCCAGCCCCGAGAAGCACTCTGCCAGCCAAAAGCTTTGGTCTTACTTTGGAGTTTCAGTCTGTGGGGCTTGCAAAGGAAAGGCCTGCACTCAGCCGGTGGGTGGGGGCCAGCGGATGGGCAGAGGCTTCCCTCCGAGAGAATCTGGGTTTGTAATTGTGCGGGGTGTGCATGCGCCTATGTTTTCCACAGTGTCTTTTGGGCCACTAGCAGCTACCTTTCAGGAATCACATAAAAAGAGGAACCAGGCGGGGAGAGAGTGGGAACAAAGTCGCTGAGCTGAACTGCAGGACCGATGGCAGGGAGCTGTCGAGGCTCTGTGTAGCCGGTGATAACTCCGGAGCCAATCCATGAGGGCAAGAAGATGAAGAACAGGAGGGGGATCAGGGGGGCCTTGTCCTTCTGAAGAGGACCTGCCGAAGAGAGCTTCTCCCTGAAGAGGGCAGATGTGGTGGCATCAGTCTTGGGATGTTCTGCAGAGCCTCCCAGGGAAAAATGCAGCTGCCAGGTACTTTTAACCATATATTTTGGTCCCATGACTGCAGAATGCTGCAAAAAACCATAAATGCAGGCCAATTGTTAAGTGTTTCAAATGTGATAGGAACACTCAACAAGGTGACCACAGTATGTGTGTGTGTGTGTGTGTGTGTGTGTGTGTGTGTGTGTGAGAGAGAGAGAGAGAGAGAGAGAGAGAGAGAGAGAGAGAGAGAGAGAGAGAGAGAGAGAGACAGACAGACAGACAGACAGACAGACAGACAGACAGACAGACATGCGCGCGCGCACACACACACACACACACAGAGGGGGAGGGGGGGAGACAGACAGATAGAGAGAGAGACACAGAAAGAGATACAGAGAGAGTGAGTGAGTTTATGAGAGACAGACAGACAGACAGACAGATACACACACATATACACAAACAGTGACAGAGAGAGAAGAAGGGAGGGGAGAGAGACAGACAGACAGACAGACACAGACAGACAGACAGACAGACAGACACAGAGAGAGAATGACATAGAGAGACAGAGAGGGAGGGAGGGAGAGACAAAGAGCTACACAGAGAAAGAGACAGAGAGAGAGAGAAAGAGAAAGAGAAAGAAGGAAACAGGAAGGAAGGAAGGAAGGAAGGAAGGAAGGAAGGAAGGAAGGAAGGAAGGAAGGAAGGAAGGAAGGAAGGAAGTAGAACTTATGACCACAATTGAGCCCAAAATTTTGGTTGTTAAGCAAGAGCGTTGTTAAGTGAGTTTCACCACATTTTCCAAGTTGGCCATGCCCACCCAGTCAGATGACCACCGAGCCACTCCCACAAAACAGGCCACACCTACAGAATAGGTTCTAAAAAACATTCTAAAAAATGTTGAAACTTACCACTGATATGCAGCAATCCTCAAAAATTATAGTAGGCCCTTTATTGGAATAGAATATTTCAGTTGGCATTTGCACATGTTCATCTAATTGCAATAAATTGTAGGAGTGTGATACAGTAATAAGATTTACATTGTTTATAGTTTTTTAATTTATTTATTATTTTCCACTTTTATAATACAATCTTGCAAATATTTTGTCTTTAATATTTTAAACAATGTCTAATTAACCAATTATTCTAATGCCTTCATGAGAACAAGATTGGATTTATTAAAATATAATAGTTTGGACTTGATCTGACCCCAAATATAACACAGCATTCTTCATTGTGCAAGGTTTTTGAATGCAGCTCAGAATCTGATAAGTCCAGTGAAACTCTGAAGACGAAGCTATGGATTATCAGCTTTTATTTCTGCAGAAAGCAAAAGACTGGACGACCTTTTTGTATCAACAGAGCAGGCAGAAAGAGAAAAACAGGCATGAGCCAAAAACTTCTCCAAACGGAGGAAGGAAGGTAGGAAGGTAGGTAGGAAGGAAGGAAGGAAGGAAGGAAGGAAGGAAGGAAGGAAGGAAGGAAGGAAGGAAGGAAAGAAGGAAGGAAGGTAGGAAGGAGGGAGGGAAGGAGGAAGGGAGGAAAGAAGGAAGGAAGGAAGGAAGGAAGAAAGATGAAAGAAAGAAAGAAAGAAAGAAAGAAAGAAAGAAAGAAAGAAAGAAAGAAAGAAAGAAAGAAAGAAAGAAAGAGGACTGGAGAAAGTTACGAGGGAGGGAAGTAAGTGGGAGTTCTGGAAAAAAATTAAAGTAGGGATCCAATTCCTCCAAAAAATGACAAGTAGTACAAACTTAACGAAAATTGGCACGGGGAGGAAGCCAGCATCCCAGCCATCCCTAGCGGCTGCCAGTCCCTCGAACCAAAGATCTTCGGAGGATATGCCTCAGAGAGAAAGATCCAACTCAACTAAGGAATTACAGATGATACTACAGACCATGCAGGAGGCAATGGCTAAAAATCACGAAGAACTTAAAAAAGATATTAAAGAAATAAGGAATGATACAGTAGAATTAAAGGAAAGAATGCAGAAGATGGACGATAAATTTGAGAAGTTCCAGGAACAGATCAATAAACACGAACAAAGAATAAATGTAATAGAAGGAAGGTTGGAAAAGGAGGACGAAAAAATGGAGCAGCTGAGTGCTAGGCTGATCCAGGCAAACAAGGAACTTGAGCTAACGGTCCTCGCGTTAGAATTGGAGAAAGCAGCCCAATTCCTATGGTTCCAGAACGTAAAGGAAGAAAAAGGCGAGGATTTACCAGACACAATGGCAGACCTAATGGCAAAGGCTTTGGGAATAGAAAAGGATGAGATGGCAAGTGAGATCGACGAGACGTATAGAATACAGACAAATTACGCAAAAAAGAATAATCTTCCAAGAGAAGTCCATGTAAAGTTTGTTAAAAAATCAATACGTGATGAGGTGCTGAATAGAACTAGAGACGACCCGATAATTTACAACCAACGACAACTAACAGTTCTAAAACAGGTACCGAGGAGAATTAGAGAATTATGAAGGCCCTATCAATTTTTAACATCTGTCCTGAACAAATTTGAAATTAACTTTAGATGGCTGATGCCGGAGGGTGTACTGGTAACCTGGAGAGATAGAAGATTTAGAATAGACACAATAGAACAAGCGGAAGACTTTTACAATACCCTTGTTGGGCAGGAGGAGGAGAAAGACGAAGGTGAACAGGCGGGAGCAAGGAGGCAAGGATCCAGGGCACAGATAAGAAGAGAAAAGGAAACAGTGGAGACACGAAAGGAGAAAGAAGTTGTTCTAGACGAAAAAGGGGAAGAACCAAAGGAAGTGAGAGAAATAAGGGCAACAAGAAGCACACGACCAAAATACACATAGAAGTATGTCGGGAGAAATCAAGATTCTATCATTGAATATTAATGGTCTAAACTCACCCCAGAAAGGCAAACAATATTTAATAAATTAAAACATTTGAACTATGATATAATTGCAATGCAAGAGGTCCATATGACTAAAAGACAGATCCAGATCTTAGAATGTCCTAGATTGGGTAAACTCTACGCGGCACTGGCTGACCAAAAGAAAAGTGGAATAGCTTTATATGTCAAATACACAATTCAGACTAAACTAATCTATCATGACGAGGAAGGGAGAATACTAATCGTGGAAATAATGTTAAACCAAAAAAAGGTGTCACTGGTTGTAATATATGCACCTAATGAAGGCCAGGAAAATTTCTATCATAGACTACATAGCATTATTTGAGAGATGGGAAACGAAAATGTTTGTTTACTGGGTGATTTCAATGCTATAGTTGACCCGAAACGGGACTATAAAAGTGGAAAGAAGAGAAAAGGAGCTAGGAGAACTTTGCCAAGGTCATTCTTCCAAATGGCTGAAGAACTTAATCTGTTTGATGTATGGCGAGAAAGATGTTCAGAGGGTAAGCAATATACCTTCTACTCGAATAGACATGAATCCTGGTCAAGGATAGATATGGTCTGGCTGCCGATGGAGCTAATCTCAGAAGTGAAGGAGATAGATATAGAACCCAATCTATGGGCTGACCACAATCCCAAGAGGATTATTTGGAAAAAACAAAAGGGCAGTTACCGTTGGTTACTCAATAGATCAAAAGACCAGGAATATATTAAAAGAGTCAACCAAGAATTAAGATTCTTCTTCAAAGAAAACGGACCAGGAGACACATCCATACAAAACCTATGGGATACGACTAAGGCATTTATAAGAGGGGTCACAATATCAGCCACAGCCAGGAAGAAAAAAACCGAGAATCTAAAAATAAGAGAGCTGAAAGAAAGGTATAGAAATTTAGAGAGTGAACTGCAAAAGAAACCGCAGAACAGAAGTATAAAAGGAAATATGGAACTGATTAAACATGAATTGGCTATATTTGAAAAAGCAAAATTGGCACAATCTATAAAAAAAGCAAAACAAAACTTCTTAGAGAATGCAAATAAATCGGGGCGATGGCTATCCTATAGGTTGAGGAAGCAAAAACAAGAGAACTGGATTAATAAACTACAAGATGAAAAAGGCGAGATCTGCTACCAACTAGAGGAAAAGAAAAAGATTACCCAAGAGTTTTATGAAGAATTATATAAAGAAAACCGAGACCATACAAAGGAAGGAATATTACAGTATTTGGAAAAGTCAGATCTGCCAAAGGTACCAGAGGAGATTAAGGACATGTTCAATGAAGACATTAAAACAGCAAAGATAACAGAGGCCATACAAAGACAAAAGAATAATAAAGCTGCAGGGCCGGATGGGTTGCCAGCGGAAATTTATAAAGAATTCCAGGATATACTTGTCCCAACGTTGTTGGAAGTCTACAATGCTGTGTTGAAAGAGGCGAAAACACCGTTATCATGGACGGCTAACATTGTACTATTACCTAAGGCGGACACAGACCAGGTGCTTATACAAAACTACAGACCAATATCACTGCTAAATGCAGATTACAAAATCTTTGCCTCAATAATAGCAGAAAGGTTGAAAAAATTTCTTACATCGTTCATCCATACAGATCAAAACAGATTCCTCTCCAGAAGACAAATTAAAAACAATATGAGAATTATGTTGGACATTCTTGAATATTATGAAGTGCACAATGACAAACAGGTTGCACTAATCTTTCTCGATGCCCAAAAGGCATTTGATAATGTCAACTGGGAATTTTTGCACCAACAATTAGAATACATGGATTGTGGGGATAAATTTATAAACACGATCAGAGCAATTTATACAAACCAAAAAGCCAAAGTACCGTAATAATCAATGGTGAACTAACACAAAGTATTGTAATCCAGAAAGGTACAAGACAAGGTTGCCCCCTATCCCCCCTGTTGTTTATACTAACCCTAGAAGTACTAGCCAGGAATATACGTAAAGAGGTACAGATAAAGGGACTAGAAATTAAAAAGGAGCAATTTAAGTTACAGGCCTTTGCGGACGATCTAGTGTTTGTGCTAGAAGATCCTATGAAGTCTGGTACAAAACTCATTGAGGAACTGACAGAGTATGGGAAAATAGCGGGTCTAAAGATAAATATGTCAAAGACCAAAATGCTGACTAAAAATATGAAATCAAAAGCAAAAGAGGAGTTAACGAAGAATCTGGGTATCCAAATTGTCAAAAAAGTTAAATATCTTGGTATACATCTATCTGCGAGGTGTGTGACCATCAAAGAAGACAATTATACCAATCTGATTAATAAAACTAAGAAGGATCTAGAAAGATGGAAAAACCTACAACTGTCCCTGATGGGCAGGATCGCAGTTATAAAAATGAATATATTACCAAAATTTCTTTTCCTATTTCAGAATATACCCATTAAATTAGAAAAAGGTGTCTTCAAAGATTTTAATCAATTGGTTTCGAAATTTATCTGGCAGGGAAGAAAACCAAGAATAAAACTTAAGGCTATGCAAGTCACTAAGGAAAAGGGAGGATTTGGCGTACCAGATTGGGAATTCTATTATACTGCGGCCATATTAACATGGCTAAGGGAATGGATAATGCTGAGAAATAAAAGATTACTCAAATTGGAAGGTCATGACCTCCAAGCAGGCTGGCATGCCTTCCTCTGGTATGAAAAAGGATCTGCACACAAATATTTTAGTAGACATTACATTAGACAATCTCTGTTAATAATATGGAACAAAATTAAACATGACCACTATACCAAAATACCTATTTGGCTAACTATGATGGAAGCATACATACACCCAAATTTAATTAACGTGGAAAATATAGTCACATATAAAGAGCTATTGAACAGGCAGGGGGAGATCAAAACTAGATCAGAATTGACATCACAAGGAATACAAGTAGAATGGTGGTCTTATTTACAGGTACAATCAAGGTATGCTCAGGATAGGAAGAACGAAGGTATTGCCAAAGACTACACAATATTAGATAAACTGTTGATACAGACAGAAAACAGACTGATCAAAGTGCTGTATAGATTTTTGTTGGAATATAAACTAGAGGAAGAACATGTCAAAGAAACCATGGTCGCCTGGGCGAAAAATTTCGGTTACAATGTGGAATTAGCCAAGTGGGAAAAACTTTGGATACTTAATCAGAAATTAACATTGGCTACGGCGTATAAAGAAAATCTTTACAAGATGTTCTACAGATGGCATCTCCCGCCAGCACGGCTTTCTAAAATGTTTAAAACTCTGGCCCCAAATTGTTGGAAGTGTAAAAAAACACCAGGCACTTTCTATCATATGTGGTGGACATGCAATGAGGCAAAAAAATATTGGAAAATGATTCAATCATGGTTAGAACAAATGGTGGGAGAACAAATTATGTTTAAACCAGAAACGTTTCTCCTAGGCATAATACCGGAGGGGTTTAAGAAAGATACACTCTATCTAATCATACATATACTAACTGCAGCGTGCATAACCTATGCACAGCATTGGAAAAAAGAAAATATACCATCAGAGATAGATATAACCAGAAAAGTGTTCGCCTGTGCAGAAGCAGATAGGCTCACTTTGGAACTTAAAAATAAAGAGGAATCAGAATGTTTTGAGGTATGGAATAGATTTTATGATTGGTATAAGTTAAGATGACAAGACTGGAACAAATGTATATATTGTGATCGAACAGAAGGACAGACAATGTATTAAGTAGATTAACTGTTAATGGTTGAAACTAGCTGTACATAATGTGAATATACAATCACTCCGAATCCGCGGCACTGCATTGTTTTAAATGTAAAAACAATAAATATATATATATATATAACAAAAACTTCTCCAAACGTCTTACAGCTCACACAGCTTGCACAGAACGTCATTGCTATAGAAACAAAAATTGATATCGCACAAATTTCATGATTTGTGGCCATGGTCTAATTCAGACTGGAAATATAGCAAAAGAAACTATTTTACCCACTTGCTTTGTCCTGATAACCCCACTGGAAATAGTTGTTTGCAACCAGGGGTGGGTTGTTCCCAGTTCTAATTGGTATGGTAGAAGAGATTCCTGTAATCTACCATACATTTTATAACCCCTTCGTCCTGTGAGACAGTACCAGAATGCCTGCCCCGGCCCCCTTGCTCACTCCCCCTGCCCGTTACATCGCTCGCAGGGGGTAGCTTGCACAGCGTGGCCTGCCTCCTAGGACCTCCCTGAACTTGCTTAGGAGTAGGAGACCTGGCCACCAGCTAAGCACGGGGGCAGCAGGAGGTAGGTTGCGCAGAGCAGTCAGCCTCCTAGGCAAGTTCCAGGATGTCCCCCTCCCCCCCCGACTGGTTCCCCGCCTCCCTTCCTGGTGAAGTTTTCCAAGGTGTGGTTTCAAAAGCAGCCTCCCAACCCTTGTGCCCGGCTCCCACTGAGCTACGGGAAGGAGGAGAAGAGTCTTTGGGGAGTGATGAGGAGGAGGAGGGAGGAGGAGGCAAGCATGCGGGGCCGTGCCAGCTGGGCAACTGGTGCTAAGAAAGCACCTCACAGCTTTTGAAGGGAGGAAGGGAGAAGGAAAGGGAGAATGCAGAGTCGCCTTTCAGGGATGCCGAAGCCGCGGGAAACCAGCACCGCCACCAGAGTCTAAAGCTTTCGACGGCTCCAGACAGGTGAGTCGGGATCAGAAACCCAGGCGGTTTCCTTAGTTCCCCTTGCAAGGGAGTAGTAGGAGTCGTTTTTGCATTCCTGCCTCTGCCGGACTTTGACATGGAGTTTACCAGCCGTCTTAAAGAGAAATGGACAGTCAGACCTGTGCGGCCCCAAGTGATGAGGCTCTCTCCAGGTAAGCACCCACTCTTCTTCCTGCTTTTTTTTTTGTCACCCAGGGGCAAAAGGCGGAGTGGGGCACCCCGTTTAGCAAAGTTCAACAGGGGGGAAGGTAAGTGGCTCTCCTATTCCTCCACCTCGTAGTGCCCCCTTCCTTTAAAAAAAAAACTTACCTGGCTAAGAGGTCAGTGCTTCACTTAGGGGAGCTCTGGGGATGATGGGTCTTATGGAGCCGGTGACCAGCTGCCCTCAGGAGGGCGAAGAGAACTGTCTCTTTGCTTTTGCGGTGGTTTGACTGGGAATGGCAAGCCTGGCTGAACTTTTAGGGGAGAAGAGTCTCTGAAGAGTTACGCTGGATAAACAATCATAGAGTTGTGTGGTTGCACCTTACTTGAAAAGTGCAATATACAAAGACCCGAAACCAGCTAGGTTTATTCCTAAGTAAGGTTCGGTTTTCTGTGAGTTGTGGAAACTGGGAAGATTTATTCTTTTTTTTTTTATTAAAGAGTTTTAATAGATTTTACAAATATTTCCCCTTCCCCTCCCCTCCCCTCCCTCCACCCCAACCCTCCCCCTCCCCCCAACCTCCCAGAGCAAAATACAGGTTATAAACATTTAACAATCATACGCTAACATAAACTAACTAACTTTAACATCTTGCCTCCTCTTGTGCTTTAACTCCCCTTTTATTAAGCTAACTTTAGATAAATTATAACATTCCTTACTCCTTCACTCATAAGCTAATTGAAATTTCTTAGTCCGATATTTATTTTGAATATAGTCAATCCATCTTCTCCATTCCAACTTGTATTTCTCATCTGAATAATCCTTCAGATATGCTGAGATTTTGGCCATCTCTGCTAAATTTACTACTTTTAACATCCATTCTTGAATAGTAGGCAATTCTTCCTTCTTCCAGTACTGCGCCACCAACAATCTTGCTGCCGTTGTTAGATTCAGAATCAAGTTAGTCTCTATAACTGTACAATCTGTAATTATACCTAACAAAAACAATTGGGGAGTGAACTTTATCCTCTTTTTAAGAATATTTTGAATAATCCACCATATTTTTATCCAAAATGCTTTAACTTTTTTACAAGTCCACCATATATGATAATACATAGCGTCAGCACAATCACACCTCCAGCATTTAGATTGTAAATTCGGATACATACAAGCTAACTTTTTAGGGTCTAAATGCCATCTATAAAACATCTTATAAAAATTCTTTCTTAGGTTTTGAGCTTGCGTAAATTTTACATTTCTTACCCAAATATTTTCCCATGTTTCCATCATTATTGGTTCTTCAACGTTTTGTGCGCATTTTATCATACAGTCTTTAACTAACTCTGTTTCCGAGTCTATTTCTATCAGTGTATTATACAACCTTTTTATATGCATTTGACTCTGGTCCCTAATTTGTTTTAACAAATTATCCTCATTTTGTATGATACCAATTTTCTGGTCTTTTTTCCATCTGGCCTGTAACTGTCCATACTGAAACCAGATTTGAATTACACTTTCCTCTCTTAATACATTCAAGGGTTTTAGCTGTGGTGCACCACTTTCTATGTTAAGAAGTTCTTTATATGTAATTATGTCCTGTTTTTGTTCTATACTTATATTCTCTATCGCGTGTCTGGGTACTACCCACATAGGTATCTTATCATTTAACTTGTATTGATATTTTTTCCAGACACGCAATAGACCATTCCTTAAAATGTGGCTTTTAAAAATCTTGTCCACCTTCTAATCATATTTTAAGTAAGCATGCCAACCATATACCAAATCATATCCCTCAATATTCAATATTCCATCCTCTGTTAAATTAATCCAATCACTAATTGTTGATAAAACTACTGCTTCATAGTATAATTTTAAGTTGGACATTTTCAGACCTCCTCTTTCACGTATATCTTGCATTATTTTGAGTTTTTATTCTTGGTTTCTTCCCTGCCCAAACAAAGTTATTAATACCTTTCTGCCATTCTTCCAAGTTTGCATCTTTTTTGAGTATTGGTATCATTTGAAAAAGAAATAAAAACTTAGGCAAAACGTTCATTTTTACTGCTGCTATCCTTCCCAACAAGGACAATTGTAGTTTTTTCCATTTATTCATCTCTGTCTGTATTTTATGCCACAATGGTTCATAATTGTACTTATATAATTTCCCATTTGAAGTTGTAATATGAACTCCTAAATATTTAACCTTTTTTACTATCTCACATCCTGTTACTCTTTCTAATTCTTCTTTTTGATTTATAGTCATATTTTTAACTATCATCTTTGTTTTCCCTAGATTTATTTTAAACCCAGATACTTGACCATATTGATTAATTGTATTCATTAAACCTATAGCTGATTTCCCCAGTTGGGTTAAAGTTACAACCAAGTCGTCCACGAATGCTCGTACTCTGTATTCATAATGCCTGATCTTAATTCCCTGTAAATCATCTGACCCACGTATTCTATTCAGCAATAACTGCAAAGTTAAAATAAACAATAATAGAGACAGGGGACACCCCTGTCTTGTTCCTTTTTCAATTTTAAAGGATTCTGTTAGACTACCATTAACTATAATTTGTGCTGTTTGTTTCTGGTATATTGCCTTGATAGATTGTGTGAAGTACTCTCTAAACTGCATCTTTTGTATTATTTTCATTAAAAACTGCCAATCCACTTGATCAAATGCTTTCTCCGCGTCCAAGAATATAAACACTGTGGGGACTTGGTTATTCTTCCCCAAATATTCCAATATATATACAATTTGTCTTACATTATTTTCATTTGTCTCTCATGTAAAAAACCAGACTTATCGTTGTGAATCATTTGTTGTATAACTGACATCAGCCTATTTGCGAGTATTTTAGCAAAAAATTTATAATCTGTATTAAGTAATGATATGGGCCTATAGTTTTTTGGCTGAGTGTGATCCTGATCTTCTTTCAGAATCAGGGAGATAAAGGCTGTTCTCCAAGATGGTGGTACTATTCCTTCCAATTGAATTTTATTAAAGAATTCCTTAAGAGGTTCATACCATTTCTAATTGTAAATTTTTATAATAAACCGTTGTCAATCCATCTGTACCAGGGGCCTTCCCAATTTTTAACTGCTTAATTACCAAGAGAATTTCAACATGTTGAATTGCCCTCGCAGTAAAGTAATTGCTTCTTTTGTCTTCTTATCATCTGGATTAAGTGTAAGGCCCTGCTCTTTCTTTTTTATCTCCTCTTCTAATTCCCTTCGTTTTTCCCCCTGTCTGCGTCTATATAGGTTATTCAAGTTTATCAAAACACCTCTCACATATGCTTTACTTGCGTCCCAAACCATTTCCATAGATGTTTCCTTATGCATGTTAAACGCAAAATATTCTTTCAATAGTTTTTTGCATTCTATAACATTTCTCTCGTATCTACCGTATTTTTCGCCCTATAAGACGCTCCGGAATAAAAGACGCACCCAATTTTAAAGGAGGAAAATCTAGAAAAAAAAGATTCTGAACCAAATACTATAGTAAAATATTTTATATCAACTGTATAAAGTTAACAGCAGTTTAAGAACAATTTTATGTCAACCATGTAACACAGGGGTGTCCAAACTTTTTTCAAAGAGGGCCAGATTGGATGAAGTGAACATGCTGGAGGGCCGAACATTTTTCCGAACATTCTTTGAACAATAACAATTAAATGCAAATGAATTATTTTATGCCAAGTTAATTGCAAATGGCATACTTTTCATTTCATAACATTAAGATCAACTGACAGCTGAGTTGTCACAATGTATCCATCTTTTCCCTGAAGACTCGTGTTTAGTACATTCAGATGCTTTCTTTCCTCTTTCCCTCTTACTTGTCTATCCTTCCTTCCACCCTCCCTTCCTCCTTCCCTTCCTTCCTGCCTCCCTTCCAGTTCCCTCCTTCCTCTTTCCTCCTGCCTGCCTGCCTTCTTTCCCTCCTGCTTATCTATGCTTCCTTCCTTCCTTGCACCTCCCTCCCTTCTGCCTGCCTGCCTTCTTTCCCCTTTCCCTATCCTCCTATCCTTCCTTTCTCCCTCCCTCCTTCCCTGCCTCCCTTCCAGTTCCATCCTTCCCTCCTTCCTTCTGCCTCCTTCCTGCCTGCTTGCCTTCTTTCCTCTTTCCCTCCAGCGTGTCTGCTTTTCTTTCCTTCCTTCCACCTCCCTTCTGCCCTCCTGCTTTCTTTCCTCTTTCCCTCTTACTTGTCTATCCTTCCTTCCACCCTCCCTTCCTCCTTCCCTTCCTTCCTGCCTCCCTTCCAGTTCCCTCCTTCCTCTTTCCTCCTGCCTGCCTGCCTTCTTTCCCTCCTGCTTATCTGTGCTTCCTTCCTTCCTTGCACCTCCCTCCCTTCTGCCTGCCTGCCTTCTTTCCTCTTTCCCTATCCTCCTATCCTTCCTTTCTCCCTCCCTCCTTCGATCTCAGGAGTGAAAGCCTTTGAATCAAGTTTGATTGTGTCCCATCTAGCGTTCTCCACCCCCGGATCCAGAGAGATTTGGGGGTGGGGGTGGAGAATGCTAGATGGGACACAATCAAACTTGATTCAAAGGCTTCGATCTCAGGAGCGAAAGCCTTTGGCAGCGCACCGATCTCAGGAGCGAAAGCCTTTGAATCAAGTTTGATTGTGTCCCATCTAGCGTTCTCCACCCCCACCCCCAAATCTCTCCGGATCCGGAGAGATTTGGGGTTGGGGTGGAGAACGCTAGATGGGACACAATCAAACTTGATTCAAAGGCTTCGATCTCAGGAGCGAAAGCCTTTGAATCAAGTTTGATTGTGTCCCATCTAGTGTTCTCCACCCCCACCCCCAAATCTCTCCGAATCCGGAGAGATTTGGGGGTGGGGGTGGAGAACGCTAGATGGGACACAATCAAACTTGATTCAAAGGCTTTCGCTCCTGAGATCGGTGCGCTGCCATCCAAAATGCTATTACTACGATCTCTGCCGCCTGGAACTGCCCGAGAAGCGGCAGGTAAAGTGGGCGCTGCAGTGATCGTGGTACCAGCATTTTGGATGGCTGCGCACCGGTCTCAGGAGCCAAAGCCTTGAGGCACCTTTCGTTTGCAGGAGGAGGGCAGCTTAAAGCAGCGCCCCAGCAATGTGAGGAGCCGCTGCCACCGCCACCACCGCCTAAGCCCTCTCGGGAGGCCAGCCGAGCGGGAGCTCTGAAAGCGAAACCTCTCTCCTTTCCCGCCATCACGATCTCTGCAGCCCCCTCTTTGCCTGCCCCATTTTCAGATGACCCAGTGGCTACATTCGGCTTACAAGACGCACTCAGATTTTTACCCTCTTTTTTGGAGTAAAAAAGTGCGTCTTATAAGGCGAAAAATACGGTATTTAATGAATTTAAGTTGTTGCCACTGCTTTGAAGTTAAATTCACATGTGTGGATGCCTCTTTCTTTTCTGTGTACTTTATACCTCTATCTTGACTGGGAATGCTGACATCGTCTTGGCCACTCCCTCCCGGTCATATGACTGCCAATCCACTCCCACCCAGTCACATGGTTGGCAAGCCACTCCCACAAAGCAGGCCACTCCTACAGAAGAGGTTCTAAAAATTTTTGAAACCCACCACTGTTAGCAACACACATGGAGGGGATACTTTCCTAAGAGCTCACAATTCAGGAACAACGGGGGAAAAACCCTGCCCTTTCCATGCCCCATTTTGGCCCTGGAAAGCCTCCTGCACCAACCTGGAAGCCAACCCCCCCCAAAAAAAACTCTGCAACTGTTTGAAGGCTGAAGGAAGCCTCCAATTGAGCCAGGAAGCACTGGGGGGGGGGGCAGGCCATTCACACTCACTTCCAGCCCAACTGTTAGATATTAGCATATATCGAGATAAGTCTCCCCTCTGGTCCGCTACTACAGCGGGAAACAGGTATCCCTCTGATTGGTCGAGGGGCGTACCCGATCCCTATAAAAGGGGAACCCTCCGACCACAGAGCAAGCTGGATCACTACTACTACTAATAAATGAGCTGTTAAGTTACTTCGTGTCCGCAGTCTGTCTCTCGTTGCTCAGATCTAACATTGGCGACGAGGGTGGGATTGAGAGACAGATAGGACGAAGAACGCTACCTCCAGAATCTCCGGATTTGATCCAGCCCAGGAATTCGGCAGAAATTCCGGCAGCCATCTCAGATCACCGCAGCGCGGCAAATTCAAACAGAGAAGATGGCGATGCATGCTCCCCCCACTCCTTTCGACCCAGCAAACGACGAATGGGAAGCCTTCATGATTCGTTTCAAGTGTTTCCTCGAAGCGAACGAATACACGGGGATCACCGATGCGAGGAAGAAAAACATCTTCCTCGGCTACTGCGGAAAGGAAGTCTTCAATACGGCCAGAGACCTCACCGCGCCTACTCCAATACAGGCAGTATCGTGGACGACGTTGCAACAGACCCTGCAAACTCATTACGCGCCAAAACCTTCCCGCCATGTCTGCCGCAAGGAATTCAACATGAGGACCCAGAAGGCGGGAGAATCCATCAATCAATATGTTGCAGCTTTACGAAAAGCAGCAACTCACTTCGAGTACAGGGATCTGGAAGAGCACATCTTAGAGCAGCTCATCTGTGGGTTAAGAGACATTTCTTTACAAAAGAAGCTGTTGGCAAACCCGAATTTAACGCTACAGACAGCGCTAAACGAAGCAAGAGCGTCAGAGTCAGCGGAGAAATCATCGGTGACCATACAACGAGGGGCCAGCGTAAACCAGCCAGCACCAAGACAAACCAGAGTACACTACGAGGACACAAGCCCCGACTACGAGAATCCCGAGTTTGAGGATAGTCACCTGATGCAGAGCAGTCACTTGAGGCCTGGGGGGAGACCCGGATTCCGTTTGCCGCCCTGCGCAAGCTGCGGAGGGAATCACCCCAGGTCTACTTGTAGGTTCAGGAACGTTGTTTGTTCGCACTGCAACAAACTTGGGCACATCGCACGAGTGTGCCGGAGCGGAGTCCCTGCCTCACGGCAGCCACCCATGTACCGCCAACAGAAGCCCAACCCAGGGGCTTGGCGAAATCAAAAAGGGCGCCCAGAGAGAAATCCACAAGTGTTTACCCAGAGAGAAAATTTCCAAAGAGCTGAACGAGCGTATCCCCAGAGAGATTACTCACAAGGAGTTGAGCGAGCGTATCCCCAGAGAGAATACACACAAAGAGCTGAAAGAGCGTTCTATCAAGACGCTCAACGAGAGTATTTTCAGGATGTTGACGATGAGATAGAGTTGACCCAGAGAGATGAGTTGCGAACGTATCTCACCACAATACATCAGGTCCGCCCTAAGCAGCCAAAAAGGCTGAAAGTCACAGTCCTCTTGGAGGGCTCACCCTGCGAGCTAGAAGTTGACACAGGATCGACCCTGACGATCATTTCATGGGCATCCATGAAACAGGCTATCCCTAGCCTCAGAAAGAGCCAACTACGCGCTCCAGATGTCCTGCTACGAGACTACCAGGGGAACCAAGTCCCCATCGTGGGCCAAGGCACATTCCACATCCGTTTCAAGGACATCGAAGCCCAGCTGCCCGTGACCATCGCCAGCGCGCCATTGCAGAACCTTCTGGGGCTTGATTGGTTTGAAGCCCTGGGGTTAGAAGTCACCGGAATCAACGCCGTGAGAAACAGCAGCGCTGAACAGATTTTTAAGGAGTTCGAGGATGTGTTCAGCCCCGGTCTTGGTAAGTATGTGGGTAAACCAATATCATTCAATTTAGACCCCAAAGTGGCGCCAATCCGACTTAAACCGAGACGAGTGCCTTTTGCACTCCGCCCAAAAATAGATAAGGAAATAGATAAGTTAGTGGAGCAAGGAATCCTTGAGCCGGTAGATCACGCGCGCTGGGAAACGCCCATCGTGACCCCAGTCAAACCAGACGGATCAGTCCGCATCTGCGTGGACTATAAATGCACAATTAATGTCGCGCTACAACAGAGCGCATATCCTGTGCCTGTAGTACAGCACTTATTGCACTCGTTGGGGCCAGGAAAGGTATTTGCAAAATTAGACATGGCACAAGCTTACCAGCAACTGCCAGTTGATAGCGCCACAGCGGAGGCCCAAACTATAGTGACGCATAGAGGAGCATTCAAATGCAACCGGCTACAATTCGGCGTAAGCATTGCCCCAGGATTGTTCCAGAGCGTCATGGAACGACTTTTGCAAGGGATACCAGGAGTCGTCCCCTATTTTGACGACATCTTGGTGTCCGCTGCAAATGAGGAGCAATTAAACAAAAGAGTCAGATCTGTTTTGGCCAGAATCAGAGAAAAGGGTCTCCGCCTTAAAAAAGAAAAATGCCAAATTAACGTGCCTAGCGTAGAATTCCTGGGTTATAGAATCGATGGTCAGGGAATACACCCCACTTCAAAGAAAAGTAAAGCGATCCAGGACGCCCCCACACCACGAAATCAGACCGAGTTGCAGGCCTTCCTCGGATTACTTAACTTCTACAGCGTTTTTCTGAGGCAGAAGGCGACCGTTGCTGAGCCACTACACCGTCTACTCCAGAGGAACGCACCATGGAAATGGGGACGATCCGAAGCTGCAGCTTTCGCCGGAGTAAAGCGCCTGCTCACCACTGACTCACTGCTTGTTCAATACAGCCAGACCCTACCGCTGGTATTGACCTGCGACGCATCACCTTTCGGAGTTGGAGCAGTCCTCAGCCACCGGATGCCCGACGGAAAAGAAGCACCCATCGCCTTCTACTCCAGAACTCTTTCATCGGCCGAGAGGAATTACAGCCAAATGGACAGGGAAGCGCTGGCTGCCGTAGCGGGAGTAAAGCGTTTCCACGAATACCTCTACGGCCGCGATTTTGAACTGATCACAGATCACAGATCACAAACCGCTGTTGGGACTTCTGGCGGGAAACCGCCCCACTCCGGTCTCCCTTTCTCCTCGCATGACCAGGTGGACTGTTTTCCTGGCTGCGTATTCATACAAATTGATTCATCGACCGGGCTCCACTCTTGGACACGCAGACGCACTCAGCCGTTGCCCATTACCTGACATTCTGCCAGACCCCACTCCAGAAGTACCGGTATTGCTCATTGACTGTCTGGATTCGGGACCGGTTTCTTCCTACGATGTTGCAAGGTTCTCCTCTAAAGACAATTTAATAAAACAAGTTCAAACTTGGGTTTGGAGGGGGTGGCCGAAGGGAAATGTGGGCCCGGAATTCAAAATGTTTTGGTCAAAACGGGACGAACTCTCAGTGCTACAGGGATGTTTGTTGTGGGGGGATCGAGTTGTTATTCCGTATGCTTTACGTAAAAATGTATTAGATGCTTTACATATGGGTCATCCGGGGATTGTTAGAATGAAGGCGTTAGCAAGAAGTTACGTGTGGTGGCCAAACATGGACAAAGAAATAGAGGAGTGGGTGGCCACTTGCGACCCATGCCAGGAATCGAGACCAGCACCCCCGGAAGCGCCCGCCACAGAATGGGAGAAACCCAAAGCACCCTGGTCGCGAATACACATCGACTTCGCAGGGCCATTCCAAGGTCAGACTTTCCTTATAGTTGTGGATGCATACTCAAAATGGCTAGATGTAGTCCTAATGACTTCAACCACGGCAGAGGCAGTCATAAAGGTTCTACGGCGACTTTTCGCCACCCATGGCCTGCCAGATCTCCTAGTATCCGATAACGGGCCCCAATTCACGGCCATGCAGTTTGAAACATTTTTAGCAGGTTTGGGAATTCGGCATGCCCTCGTCGCGCCATTCCATCCAGCATCAAACGGACAGGCAGAGAGAATGGTGCGATTCGCGAAAGAGGCCCTCGCTAGGATGGGTCCAGGTGATTGGCAAACACGCATTGACCATTACCTCCTAATTCAGCACATTACCCCAAGCGCAACAACGGGTAGGAGCCCCGCTGAACTACTCATGGGTCGCCGCCTACGGTCTCACCTGGACCGGCTTCACCCGAATTACTCTGCCACGGCTCCCCCAGACTCTACAAGCAAAATCCGGTCTTTCAGAGTAGGGGATTCAGTATACGCCCACAACTACGCAGGGGGAACATTATGGATGCCGGCAAAGGTCATTGGCATCACGGGTCCACGATCGTATCTGCTGGAACTAGAAGATGGGCGGAACTGGAAAAGGCACATCGATCAACTTCGGGGTCGCCTAGCACACTCCGACCTTTGAAACGAAGACGAGAGTTTCCTGTCTACAGAAAGTCAGCCACGCGAAAGCAACACGCACGAAGCAGAGCAACCCCCAGACAACGCAGCCAAACAGACTCCTGAACGCCCGAGCAACGAAGGCACAAGACCTCCAGAACGGGAAACAGGAAAAACACCCGATCCTGCAACTACTTCGAACCAACCCGCACCCGGTCCTGCAACCACTTCAAACCAACCCGAACTACGACGTTCCTCCCGAGCAAGACAAACACCCACATACCTAAAAGACTATGTTACCTACCGCAACGTTCCATCTAGGAGGGGAGGGGTGTTAGATATTAGCATATATCGAGATAAGTCTCCCCTCTGGTCCGCTACTACAGCGGGAAACAGGTATCCCTCTGATTGGTCGAGGGGCGTACCCGATCCCTATAAAAGGGGAACCCTCCGACCACAGAGCAAGCTGGATCACTACTACTACTAATAAATGAGCTGTTAAGTTACTTCGTGTCCACAGTCTGTCTCTCGTTGCCCAGATCTAACACCAACGGAGTTTCCTGCGTAATGTGAGAGGCCCCCCCCACTGCATACTCACGCGTCCCCCGCCCTGGCCCTCCACAAAGGCCTGAAAACCAGCTGGCCGGCAGGAGGTGCACCTGCATGTGGATGCTAGTGTGGCTGGGCTGGAGTGGTTAGCGTGCCGGGAGAGGATGCTCTGCATGCCACAGGTTCCCCATCACGGCTCTAATCCTTTTAATTCCTTTTCCAGATCAAATATGGATCAGCTTCAGAGGCTCTGAGTGATAAAAGTCGATTCCCCTTTTTCCACCAGATGGACCTCAAGGAAGGATTCCAGTACCCAGCAATTGTCCAGCTGCTCCTCCACTTCAGATGGACCCTGATTGGCCTCTTTGCTTCAGACACAGAAAAGGGAGAGAATTTCATGAGGACTTTTACTCCTGTGCTTGTCAGGAATGGAATTTGTGTGGTTATATCACAACTGTTCTCAAAGACTGGATATACTGCATACCTCAGGGATTCCCTCTCTAAGTGGAGACAAGGCAACGTCTTTGTTCACTTCATAGAACTTGAAAACATTTGGGAGAGAATTCTTCCTTTCCATTTAACACTTATGCGTCTGTCAGGACCCATTGAGGGAAAAGTCTGGATCCTCACAAATTTTGCAGCATATCAAATAAACAAGCGCAGACTTTTCAAATATATCCATAGTATTTGGAACTTTGGTTATCTGGGAAAAGGAAGGCCAAAAGATTCTGCCTTTAAACCCTATTTCTTTGTGGAAGTAAAGTTTCAAGATCATTATTTTCATTGTTCTCTTTCAAAGAATGTCTTTTCTGTCAAAGGCTGCAAAAGATGCACCCAGAAAGCCCCACTGGAGACCCAGTGGAAATGGGACAGAGGAAGGATCCAAAATGACTACTACCATTACAGTCTCACAAAGACTCTGGCCCAGGCCATGAATGCTGCATATTCCGCCAGATCGAGGAGGGGAAGGAAGGAGGGAGAAAAGATCTTGGGGTCTCCAAGGCTGCAGCCATGGCAGGTATGGGGGTCCCGATATGGATCCATTAATCTTAGATCCTTTGGAGGAGGAATCCAGAAAAGAAGGAGGGGAACCATCTCAACAGATGTGGCCAATTTAATTACTCAGGGAATTAATGGTTCCAAAGAGTAGATACCATGGCATTTTGATATTTAGCACTGCTAATTGGAAAATGCTGTATTCTTTTTTTAAAAAATGCCTGTATTTGTGGGTTTGTGATTAGCCTGGTGGAATTCCACCTTCCTTCCGTCCCTATTGCACGTGGGTCTGTGTGCAGCTGGACAGGCAGCTAAGCCCCCCTATTCTCCTCCAATGAAAGGGAGCCTGGCGTGGATCTGGATGCTTTATTGGGAGAAGAGGGCAGGTGAAACTGAGGAGATGCAAAGAATGGAAATCAAATAGAAAGACGAGATAGGCAGCATTAACTAACAGCCAGCAAAGAAGCAGCTGGAACCTCTCCAGGGATGCTCCATGTGAGGGAGGGAGGCCGTCTCCGGATGACCAGGGGTCTCGGTCACAACGGCTGCTTCCGTCTTCTCCAAAGGCTGACAGAAAATGGAGACTGGCTTCAGACCTTATAGTGAGGCTTATCTGTCCCCGGCCACTAGGTGGGGCTAGAGCAACAACAGCACAACAGTTACTGTATTTTTGGGAATATAAGATGCACCTTTTTCCCTCAAAAAAGAGGCTGAAAATCTGGGTGCGTCTTATACATCGAATACAGCATTTTTTGCCTCCCGGAGCCCCACCCCCTTCACCCAAATGGCCGTGCATACCCTTATGGAGGCTTTCAGAGAGCTCCTGGGGGCTGGGGAGGGCAGTAATGAGCAAAAAATGGAGCGTTTTTGCCCCCCCCCAAGCCGCCAGGAGCACTCTATAAGCCTCCATAAGGCTATGCATGCTTTTTTTTTGATAAAAAACAGGCTTGTTTTTTTGAAAAACGGGCCATTTTTTGCTCATTCCCCCCCTCCCACCAGGAGCACTCTGCAAGCACCCCCAAGGCTATTCATGACTTTTTTAAAAAGAGGGGAGGAGTTTTCACAAAAGGCTGTTTTGGGGAGGTTTGCAGAGTGTAAAAACTTTTTCCCCCCTTTTGGAAAGCTCTTTAACTGGTTGATGAGAATTCCATTGATCAAGTGCTATGCCAGCAGAAACAAAGTCTTAGGTGCTGCAGATTGTCAGCGATTTCCTTCTCCAGCACATGGATAAATATACCTGGAAACATCTACCTATCTACCTACTCTCCTTCCCTCCCTCCCTCCCTACTGTATTTCTCTCTCTATCTCTTTTTATTTCTCTCTCTCTATCCCTCTATGTTCTAGCCGGGAGAACACGGGTAGACAAACGGAGGCGAGCCAGGACTTAAGAAATGCTAACAGGTTGCCAAACGCGGCACTTCGCATTTTGTGCGTTTCAGCTAACAGGTAACAGCTGAGCCCTGCTTTGACAGCCCTTTATATATGCCGGCTGTCAAGCAGTCAGCCAATCAGCGTCGAGCACAGCACCCCCTAGTGAAATGGACCAGAGGGAAAACTTATGATACATAACACTCTACCTACCTACCCTCTCTCTATCCCTACCTACCTACTGTATTTCTCTATCTCTGTATCTCTCTCTATTTCTCTCTCTCTATCCTTTTATCCACTTCCCTACCTCCCCACCTAACTACCCTCTCTCTCCCTACCTACGTACTGTGTTTCTCTCTCTTTCTCTACCACTACCTACCTACCTACATTTTTTTAAAAAAAATGCCTCTTCAAAACCTTGGTGCATCTTAAACATCCGGTGCATCTCCGAAAAATATGGTACATATTGTGGCATGACAACCTTTATAAATTAGGAGGAGACCCTGAGACCATCTAGCCCAACCCCTCCTCTCTGCAGGAATCCCAATTCAAGCTTTTCTGACTGCTGGCTGCTCAGTCTTTGCTCTCAGACGATCCATGAAGAGGAGACTGAACTTCTCTGCTTTACTGGCTCAGCTCTAAAACAGCTCATCCTTTTATCACATTTTTTCTCTCATTCAGTTAAAATCTCCTCTCTTGTAATTGAATTCACTTTTTCCATGTATGACACTCTGGAATAAGAGTGAGCGGATCTTACACTCGTGTGTAACAGGGGTCAGTTATTGGAAGAGGGTTGTATCCAGTGGTGGGATTCAAATCTTTTTACTGTTCTGTGGGCATGGCTTGGTGGTCTTGTGACTAGGTGGGTGTGGCATGGTGGTCATGTGATTGGGTGGGTGTGGCTTGGTGGTCCTGGGACTGGGTGGGCGTGGCATGGTGGTCATGTGATTGGGTGGGCGTGGCCAACTTGATATCACTCACGTCAAGGGGTACCTTGCCTGGCCTCTCCTTGCGTCAACAAGATACAATTTCCCTGTCTATTTATTTACTACTACTGAACATCCAAAATGCACAATTTAATCCTATGTATATATGCCATATGTATACATACATATTACAAGGTATAGTGTGTGTATAGGCATACAAAAAGATACATTATCTACTTTATACACTGTATGTGTATGTACACACACACACACACACACACACACACAGCTCTTGTAAAATTATAGACATTCAACCTCACTTATTACGTTTGGAAAAACACACCCAGAGTTCACTTTCTTCCACACATTTAACTATCACTTCTGCACATTAGAACATTACACAGGCCTTCAGATGTTCTTCCCTAGCCTGCACATGACTGTTAGAGCCAGGAGATGACATGGATTGAGTAAAATGTGGCAAAGCTCACTTAACAACGCTCTTGCTTAGCAACCAAAATGTTGGGCTCAATGTCATAAGTCAAGGACTGTCTCTGCCTTCCTCTGCATGGCAGCCTTGTCCTAGTAAACTCCTTCCCTTTTCTGGCAATTTTCCTCTCTGTTAGAGGCACTAAAATAATCCAGAGGATACAACGTCTCCAGCTGGAGCAGGGGGTTGGACTAGATGGCCTCCAAAGTCCCTTCTGACCGTACTAGAGCAGAGGTTGGACTAGAAAATGACCTCCAAGATCCCTTCCAGCCCTTTCAAACATTGTTGTGCTGTTTGAAAGAGTCTCCTGAAGCCATGGTTTGTGTCCTTCTTTCCTCTCATTTTCACTCTTTCCCTCCCTCCCTTCATGTATCTATTGACCCATCCATCCAACTATATCTCATTCACTTCCTCCTCCCTCCGTCTCTTTCTTTCGCTTCCTTCCATAACTCCCTCTTTCTTTCTTTCTTTCTTTCTTTCTTTCTTTCTTTCTTTCTTTCTCTCTCTCTCTCCTTTCCTTTCTTTTCCTTTCCTTTCTTTTTCCTTTTCTTTCGTCTCTCTCTTTCTCTCTCTTTCTACTCCTTCCTTTCCTCCTTCCAAAGCTAGGAGATCCACCTGAAACAAAAACTCCCTTGGATGAAACCGCCCATTTTACACACACACACACACACACACACACACACACACACACATGCACACACTCTTCCAACAAGCTCTGCGCCTTGCCTCATTGTTTGATTTTAGTGGTGGGCTGGTGGCCGAAGTCCTTTCCAAGCGCCCGGCAGCATCGCTCGCATCCCAGGAAAGCCCAGCTGATTAACTTACTGGGACTTTGATCGGTGCCTCTTCTACGCAGGCAAGCTTCGCTCTCTGGAGCAGGGAGAGAAGGGGGACTTGCAGGGATAAGAGTGTGTGTGTGTGTGTGAGAGAGAGAGAGAGAGGGGGGGGGGAAGAGTAAGAGCGAGAGAGAGGGGGGAAAGAAAAAAGAAAAAGAGAGTGAGAGCGAGGAATCAGAAGCTTTTCAACCTTGTGGGCCGCCTGGGATGAGGCGGAAATGGGGCGAGGGCCTCTCCCCGTTTCCTCTGGATCTCCCTCCCTCTTCCCTAAGTTTTTCTTTCCTCCCATCCATTCTCTCCCCCTCTGCTGAGAGCAAGGCGGTGCTGCTTTTCCTGAGAGTTTTCTGGGCAGCGGGGGGGGGGGGGGGTTGGGTTCCCCAGAACTTCTTTGGGAGAAGCATCATTCTGAACTCCGCGTTGGGGGTCGTGTGCGTGGGGTGTCCACTGAGGGGCTTTTAGCCAGAGGCCAGGGGGGAAATTGGAGTGGCTCGGGTGAGCCAGGAGGGACGATTGAAATCTGTTGGCTGAGATGGTCAATCCCCCTCCCCCGGTTGGACCTGGCCGAACTTTCCTCCCTCCCTCCCTCCGGTCACCGCGGAGCTGCTGCAGCTTCTCCCCCAACACGCTGCCCAGTTATGGGCCCATCCTTCTCTTCCCTGCAGTATTCGGTTGGGGGGTCCTCCGTTTGGGGGTAGAATTTGGTTGCAGAAACGCAAAGGGGTGGGCAGCCTTGGAGGGCCTGTTCATCCTTCCCCTTTTCCTCTCAGCCCTGCAAAACCAGAAATCTCCCCCCCTCCAAGCAACAACTGAGACTGTGCAGGGGAGCGGAGGGGGGGGGGCAGGAGAAGAAGATCTGAAAGACCCCAATTCTGCAGCAAGAGGAGTTTCTGCAATGGGGAGGGGGAGGGGGAAGCCCCAGCTTCTAAAGGCCTTTTAGCCATAATTGCCATCAGAGCAGATGTTGGGGAGGGGGTCAAGGAGGAAAGGGGTCCCCTGACTCTCTCTCAGACCCGAAGGAAGGAAGGAAGGAAGGAAGGAAGGAAGGAAGGGGAGGGAAAGAGGAGGAGGAGCTTCCGGGAGGGAATGGCGGCTTGCCTCTAAGCTCCGCAGGACCGCGGGGGCTTTTTGAGGAGTAGGGATGCTGCCGGCCCTGTTTTCACCTCGAGGGTCAGTGGAGTCTGTTGGCGACCACCCCTGGCGTCACCCTGGATCCAGGTTGGTGCATCGGGGGGGGGGGTCGGATAGCCGGGCGGGAGTAGGAGAATGGCTGGCTGGAGCTGGAATTGCTCGGAGCTGGCCTTTGGCGTTTGGAGCGTTTGGAGCATTTTTGAACGGCTTCGGCTTCGTGTGAGGTGGTGGGGGACGGAGGACGGCGCGAAATGGAGGAATGGCGGGGGAATAACAGCGTTGGGACGACCCTGATAACCCGAGCGGCCCCGAGGCGACGGCATGGAGGCAGCGGCGACGGAGGCGGTTGGAGATGCCGAGCACCGAACTCCTCAGTCGCCATAATTACCAGACCAGTGGAGACGGGTGCGCGAAAGGGAGTATGAGGCCCGAGGTGTAGAACGGCGCCGGAAGACCCTAGGAAGATTATGGAGGAGATTGGGACAATCCTACGGACCTTGGAACACAGCTTTGGGTCTGATTTGTGCTTTGCTTTTTTGACAACTTGCCCCTTGCCTCTTCCACTGGTTTTACTCCGAGCTACGAATCAGACTATCCTGACTTTGGGCTCACTTCTACCGCCCACCATAAATTACATCTTAGCGTCATCTACAGACCAGCTGGCAATCCAACACCCCATCCTTTCCATCAGGGATGGTCAACTACCCCCTTTTATAGGAAATCCGGCTTTAAAAACCAGAAGAAACAACTACAGAAAAACAACCACAGCACCTGAAAATACATGCGGCCCTGTGTATAACAAGACAATATTTATTCGAGGTTAGATCTACTGTGGCTGCGAGAGTCCCCCCTTTCGCAGATATGGCCCTCTGCCCTTTCAAGGGTCCACCTTGATGACGGGTTTGTTAACCCAGAGAGGTGGAGGAAACGGAAGCTCAGGGGTTTTTTAATCAAAAGTTTTTTAATAGTTTTAAGGGGTTCTAAAGGGGAGGGGAGGGTTAAACCGACCAGGAATGGGATTAGTGCCAGGCGAACAGGTGTGGTCAAGAGGGGAGTGGGTGGAGTGAGGGAGAGGGTGGGGAAATAACATTCCTACAGAGGGCTGTGTTATACCAACGGTCTTAGGGAGGGGTAGGTGCGAGGACAGACATAATACCTGCAGTCGGTTGGGAGACCGTGGTCGTTGGACACGCCCGGTCATTTGTACCAACTCCCGCATACTAGGTGGCCAGGATCGACAGAGCCCGGGCCTAAGGCTGATGCTGTGTAATGCGAGGTCTGTTGTTAATAAGGCCCCCCTCATAAAAGACTTGATTTCTGAGGGGGAGCCTGACCTCGCAGGAATCACGGAGACCTGGTTGGGCCACGAGGGTGGCTTGCCCCTCGTGGAAATGTGCCCACCAGGCTACCGTGCATTCCACCAGCCACGGGCCCAGGGGAGGGGTGGTGGGGTAGCGGTGATCATACGGGAGAGTCTGGAACCGAGAGAGCTCACTGTGCCACAGACATCCGTGTGTGAGTCTCTGAGTGTGAGATGGGGCCCAGGAAGACAGTTGGGCCTGCTGATTGTATACTTGGCTCCTCGCTATACATCAGCGGCCCTTCCTGAACTCCTCGAGCTGATCGCAGAGATGGCAGTTGAGACCCCCAGTTATGGGGGATTTCAACTTGCCATCGATGGGAGAAGCATCCGAGGTGGTTCGGGAGTTCATGGCTTCCATGACAGCCATGGACCTGACTCAAGTAATTCAGGGCCCCACACACGAGGGAGGTCACACACTGGATCTTGTTTTTGTCTCTGGCCAGTGGGCGAGTGATCTGGGAATAGGGGATTTAGCCATCACACCCCTGTCATGGTCAGATCACTCACTTCTCCGGCTTGACTTCCCTGGTAATACCCCCCACCGCGGGGAGGCGGAACCAAAATGTCCGAGATGGTTCTGCCCCAGGCGCCTGATGGAACCGGAAAGGTTCCAGATGGAGCTTGGGCCACTTCCTGTTGACCTGACCCACTCCCGAACGGAGGACCTGGTGGCCGCATGGAATAGTGCGGCCGCCGGGGCCCTAGACCGGGTTGCGCCTTTGCGGCCTCTCCTACGGCAAAGAAGCACCCTAGCCCCTTGGTTTACCGAGGAGCTGAGGGTGATGAAACGCCATAAGAGACGCCTAGAGAGCAGATGGAGATCTTCTCGTTCTGAATCTGACCGAACACAGGTAAGAGCCTACTTAAGGACATACCTTGTGGCATTGAGGGTGGCCAAACATCGATATTGTGCCACTCTCATTGCATCTGCAGATAACCGCCCTGCTGCCCTGTTTCGGGTGACCCGCTCTCTTCTATCACAGAGGTCGCGGGAAGCCCCTCTGCAGGGCAGGGCAGAGGAATTTGGGGAAAATCTGCAGGATAAAATCTCTCAGATCCGGAGGGAATGGATCTCCCTCAGTGATCCAGGGGAGACGTCCGAGGCCAGTCTTGAGAGACCATTCTGGGAGGAGTTTGACTCTGTTGCCTCCGATGATTTGGACAGGTTGTGTGGGCGACTGCGAGCCACCACATGTTTATTGGACCCATGTCCCTCCTGGCTTGGACTGGCATCCTGGGAGGTTACACGAGGCTGGCTCCTGGGAATGGTGAACGCTTCGTTGAGTGAGGGGTTCCTACCAGCCGCCTTGAAAGAGGCGGTTGTGAGGCCCTTACTCAAGAAGCCTTCGCTGGACCCAACTGAGCTAGCTAATTATCGTCCGGTCTCCAACCTTCCCTTTTTAGCGAAGGTTGTAAAGAGTGTCGTGGCTACGCAGTTCCCACGCCACCTGGAGGAAACTGACTATCTAGACCCGCGCCAGTCCAGTTTCCGACCCGGGCACAGCATGGAGACGGCCTTGGTCGCGTTGGTTGATGATCTCTGGAGAGCCAAGGATAGGGGTTGTTCCTCTATCCTGGTTCTGTTAGACCTCTCAGCGGCTTTCGATACCATCGACCATGGTATCCTATTGCGCCGGCTGGAGGGGCTGGGAGTAAGGGGCACCGTTTTACGGTGGTTCTGCTCCTACCTCTCCGACCGGACGCAATGTGTGTTGGTAGGGGAGCAGCGGTCGACCCTGAGGCCACTCACTTGTGGGGTGCCTCAGGGGTCGGTCCTCTCGCCTCTCCTGTTCAACACATATATGAAACCGCTGGGTGAGATCATCCGTGGCTTTGGGGTGGGATATCATCTGTACCCTGACGATACTCAGCTGTACATTTCCACCCCGAACTACCCCAATGAGGCCATTGACGTGATGTCCCGGTGTCTGGAAGCCGTACGGGTCTGGATGGGAGACAA
Source organism: Natrix helvetica (assembly GCF_964273705.1). NCBI lineage: Eukaryota > Metazoa > Chordata > Lepidosauria > Squamata > Natricidae > Natrix > Natrix helvetica. The sequence continues at coordinate 103,541 of NW_028113604.1, forward strand.
CAGACTTAAACTCAACCCCTCCAAGACGGAGTGGCTGTGGCTACCGGCCTCTCGGTTCAATCAGCTGACTGCATCGCTGGCCATTGATGGCGACCAACTGGCCCCCGTGGAACGGGCGTGCAATTTGGGCGTCCTCCTAGATGCCCGGCTGTCTATGGATGACCATGTGGCAGCCGTGGCAAGGGGGGCGTTCCACCAGGTTCGCCTGGTGCGCCAATTGCGCCCCCTATTGGACCGGGATGCCCTTCGCACAGTCACTCATGCGCTGGTGACCTCTCGTCTGGATTACTGTAATGCTCTTTACATGGGGCTTCCCTTGAGATGCACCCGAGGACTGCAGTTGGTCCAGAACGCGGCCGCGCGGGCAGTGATGGTGAGTACGAGGTACTCCCATGTGACACCTCTCCTGCGCGAGCTGCACTGGCTCCCTGTAGTCTTTCGGGTGCGTTTCAAGGTGTTGATCACTATCTTTAAAGCGCTCCATGGCATAGGACCTAGCTACTTGCGGGATCGTATCCTGCCCCATACATCCCTGCGACCAATTCGCTCTCACAGGGAGGGACTTCTCCAGGTGCCATCCACCAAGCAATGCCAGAGGGCGGCGCTGAGGGGCAGGGCCTTCTTTGTGATGGGCCCAGCCCTCTGGAATGACCTCCCCCCCGACATTAGGACAGCAACCGATCTCCGCTCCTTCCACACGAAACTCAAGACCCACCTGTTCCAACTAGCCGGCCTGGCCTGAATTATAGCTTTCTTCTAATCCCCCTGGATAAAATTTTAAATTAAGTTTGACTCTGGGTATTTTAATTGTTTTTAATTGCATTTTGCTGTTTTTAATTAATTGATTGTTTATTTATTTGTGTTGTACATTGCTTTTTATATCTCCTCCTTGTTATTTATTTGTTGTGTAATAAATTGTACGCCGCCCCGAGTCCCTTGGTGGAGAGGGTGCGGCATATAAATTAGATAAATAAATAAATAAATAAATAAATAAATAAATAAATAAATAAATAAATAATAAATAAATAAATAATAAATAAATAAATAAATAAATAAGGGAAAGGAAAGGAAATGGGAAAGAAGGAAAGGATGAAAAACGGAGGGAATGGGAAGGGAAGGAAAAAGGAAAAGAGAAAGGAAAGAGGGAAAAGATGAAGAATGGCCGCTGCTGGAGTGGTCGGGAGAGCGTAAGGTGGGCATTCAGGAGCAGGCCAAGACGAGCAGGAGGCCACGGCAAAGACCGGCAAACAGGTTGGGCTGCATGGCCACGTGGTCGAGGCAAGGGAGCCAAAGAGCAGCTGCAGCAATGACTCTAAGGCATCAGCCAAGGCCTGCGAGGCAAGTACTGGTGGGGAGAGGCGTGGTCAGGCAGAATTTTTACTACAGGTTCACTCAAGCCGGGCCGGACTGTCTGAATCCCACCACTGGCTGCATCCTCCCTTCTCCAACCGAGAGATTGTGTCAGTTAGAAAAGGGGCTCCCAGACTCCTGATCTTCAGCTCTTCTCCTTGTGGTCTTTCCTCAAGGCTAAGAGCAGCTCCTCTGACCTCTTCCTTGGCTTTATTGTCCTTCCCTGAACTTCAGGTAGATTTTGTGCAAATTCTCTTCCAAGCATGGTGCCTGCAAGGGGACCTGGTCCTTGAGTTGGGGTCCCCCAAACCAGAACATTCACTTCCTGAGATTCTTATGGCTGCATTTGCCTTCTTTCCATGAACATCTCCCGGCTGACTCAGATTCTGTTTCCAGTTAAGTACGATTTTGAGATCATTTTCACAAACATACATATACAATTTAGTATCCCTCATCTTTCTTCCAGTCCATCATTAATGTTCTTATATGAGACTCTATTGTTAGTCAAGTCCTAGTAGCTAAAAAGCAGATATTTTTCTACTGTGTGCTAATCATAAATATTGTTTTGGGAAACTTGATATTCCTTTATAAAATTTTATTTTATTCCAAAAGGTAAAATACAAGTTTTGGAAAACTTTTTAAATGAAGTTTCAAATAAGGCTCCTACGTTGAAAGACTTTATATTCTTTAAATCACATCAAATTGGTTACTTTAAGATAGTATTAATGACCATATTAATGACAACATAGAAAAATTGATGACCAATGGCAAATTGTTATCCATCACATTCAGGTTTTATGGAAAGATTAAAAAGGGTTAAACATTATTTGAGTTTCATTTTGAAGACAGTTTTTATCCACTTTCATACCACCCCTCAGGTTTCCAATCACATCACAAAAAATTTTTGTGAGTCCTTTACTGAAATCTAGTTCTATCACCAGAGTTCCCATAATCTACTTAGGAAGTGCAATGATATGTGAGAATGACTTTTGGGATGAGGGGAAGAGAGGCTGGCTAGGGAAGGATCAGAGAAGAGGGGAGAATCCTGCAGCTGCATAATGGGAGAGAAAGAAACTCAGAAAGGATCCTCACTAACTTTTCAAGCTGAGAAAAGAGTTGGTGGGAGATTTGTTCTTTCAAATTATCAAAATTTTGTTAATGTCGCATCGCAATTATTAGCACATCTGGAGATGTTTTCCATCAGGATGACCAGGGAGAAGATTAGCCTGACAGATTTCTTCTTGATCAACCCATGCTTTCTGGGAATCTACCTGTTGTTTTCAGAAGGTTTATGGATCATCTTTTTTTCTATGTTCATTTTATTTGTCATCTGCTCTAGAATGTTCCCTAAAATTGACCAACTGTGTCAATTATATTTTCTCTATATTTTGTCAGTATATGATTGACATTTTTTTCCTCAAACTTTTTCAAACTAATTAAAATAATAGCAGTATTTGTATCCTATTTAACCATATTTGGAGATTAGACAATTGTAGAAGAAAGATTTAATGTGGGATAAGAAAAAAAGTTTTCTGTTTTTCAAATTCCTGGATTTTCCTATTCTAGTTTCATCCGTTTCTGAAGAAGAATGAATTTTGGAATATTTCTCAGAGAAAACTGTATTTGGACCAAAATGGAGAGATAGCAGCAGATCTAAGCATTGATATCTTCTTGGTTCTTGGTGCCAAGAGAAAGACTTTGGCGTATTTTGAAAGACAGAGACTTACTATCAAAGAAGATGCTCTTTCACGGCTAAAGTTGCTCAATAAGGTGAGAGAAATTTTGGTGTCTTTTCTCTGTTTTCCAAAGCCTGAGGTCCCATTTCAAGTGGGCAAAGCCTACAGTCTCCAGGGTGGTTGGCCTCCCATGCCAGTTGGTGTCATCTAATGGAAGTTCTTCAACAGACAGGACCTAAGTGGAGGGGCTTTGCCATGTTTTATGGAAATATTTCAAGATCTTACTGGTCAGAAGTTTCTTTTTTCATCATATTAATTTCACAATAAAAATCTAATGGAATAAATGTTTCCTAAATTTTTTACAATAAATTTTATTCTCAGTTTTAATATGAATATATCATCATATGTATATCTTTTTTCAATTCCATCCCTCCTGACTTTATTAGACTTTATTAGTAGAAAAGTACTTTATTGTAATGTTAAATGCCAAAAGCAAAAGGAAGGAACTACGTGAAGAATCTGCCAGTAGTTAGTTATACCTCCTGCATCTTCTTAGAAGTCAAATATTTCATATTTACTTGCATGAAGACCAGAGGCTATTTGGCTAATGTCAGAGTCTATCTCTATTTCCATGAATGTTGACTACTAACACATTTTCTTTGGCATTCCTCATTTTTCTGCTCAGTCCCTGCCTCAGTCCAACTGTGCAGAAAATTGTAATCCTCGATTTGTCAAGAGGGCTCGAGAAGGAGGGCCAGTTTGCTGCTATGACTGCGTTCCTTGTCCGGAGGGGACCTTCTCCACTCAGGAAGGTGGGTCACACTGAGGAAAATGGGAGGCTTTGTGGAACTGGATCCATCCAGAACATTTTCATGAATGTGCAAGTTAAAAGACGGATTGAAGTTCACCAGTTTTTTTTTATTTTTAACCTGCACAATTTCTTATCTAAAAGGAGGTAAATCAAAAAGACTTTGAAGGAGGGGCTGGGAGGAGATGGAAGGAGGGGGTGGCAGACTGGGCAAGCTTTACTGGCAACAGAGAAAACATCTCCCCTGCTGATGGATTCAGAGTCCAGACATCACATGGTTTATTACAAATTCTCTGTCTGCCTCTTGCAGAGTTTATTCCTTTTATACAGTTTTCACAAGCAAAGCAAAGATTATATAGCAACAGCATCTTATTGGTGCATTCTCCTTGTCAATCTCTAAGAACATCCCAGCCAGGATAGAGTCTTATATATCTAGATGATGTCTGGCACTGCTAATTAGTTGAGCTCATAGGAATCTGAGGTAACCAGCTACTGAGATCATGGCAGTGTGCTGCGCATGTCTGTACGTAACCTTTCCTCCATTCCTACACCCTGCTTTTTAGTCTGGATATGTGCTGCTAAGTTCACCTTTCTAGGAAGATCTGAATTCTTTGAAACTTGATGAGTTGTTTTAGGTTCACCTTCTGAAAGACTTTGCAATTCACTGTATATTGGATTCTCCCCTTGAGGATCACTGAGAAGGTGTCACTGGTCCATAATGTGGTGTTGTGGATAGTTATGGGAGGGGGACTCATAACACAAATATTCTGCCTATCATGTAGAATCAATCAATCAGTTGAGAGCTGGAAGGGACCTTGGAGGTTTTCTAGTCATATCCCCTGCTCAAGCAGGAGACCCAATACCATTTCAGACAAGTGACTGTCCAGTCTCTCCTTAAAAACCTCCAATGTTGAAGCACCCACGACCTCTGGAGGCCAGCTGTTCCACTGGTTAATTGTTCTCACTGTTAGGAAATTTCTCCTGAATTCCAGCTTACTTCCAGATGTTACAAGATACTGTAGGTATCCTCCAAGTCCAGTATATTAACTGCCATGTGGCAGGACACAAGATGTTTGCCTAAAAAGATTATATGATTCATTATTAACCTTTAATAATGTAGCTTCCTATGAGTTACATTACACATTACACCAGAAATAACTAACACCCTGGGACTTTCCTCAACTTCATATACCTAGCTACTTTTTAAAAAGATTACATCCTTCTTATGCTAGTTTTAACGAAAAATAAAAGGACAGAATTTTAAAGAAAATTGATTTTTGGTTTCTCAGATGCAGAAAAATGCACCAATTGTCCAGATGATAAATATCCAAATGTGGACAGAGTCCAATGTATCCCCAAAGTTGTAACCTTCCTGTCTTATGAAGAACATCTGAGCATCATCCTGGTCTCTTTTGCCCTGCTCTTGTTTCTAACTACAGTCCTTGTTTTAATCATGTTCATTAAACACCGAGAAACGGCCATTGTCAAAGCCAACAACCGGGACCTCTCCTACATCCTCCTAGTTTCCCTCCTGCTTTGCTTCTTGTCTTCTTCTCTCTTCATTGGTCAACCAAGGAAAGCCACCTGCCTTCTCCGACAAACGGTATTCACCATCATCTTCTCAGTTGCCATTTCTTCTCTCTTGGCCAAAACCATCACGGTGGTGCTGGCTTTCCTGGCTACAAAACCCGGAAACCGAGTGAAGAGATGGTTGGGGAAGAGCTTGGCCAACTCCATCATCCTTTCTTCTTCTGCTCTCCAAATTATCATCTGCTCCATCTGGCTGGGAGTTTCTCCCCCCTTCCCTGACTCTGACCTCCACTCCCAGCCTGGAGAGATCATCCTGCAGTGCAATGAAGGGGCTGTTGTCATGTTCTACATCACCCTCAGCTACATGGGCTTCCTGGCTGCCATCTGCTTCACGGTGGCTTTCTTGGCCAGGAATCTGCCTGGGGCCTTCAACGAAGCCAAGCTGATCACCTTCAGCATGCTGGTCTTCTGCAGCGTCTGGGTGACTTTTGTGCCCACCTACCTGAGCACAAAAGGGAAATACATGGTGGCTGTTCAGGTCTTCTCCATCCTGGCCTCCAGTGCTGGTCTGCTGGGCTGCATCTTCATCCCCAAGTGCTACATTATCCTCCTGAGGCCAGACCTGAACACAAAGGAGAATCTCACAGCCAAAAGAAATGTGTAAATGTGAGACTGAGGAATTTCAATTTTTAATATGTTCCACAGTCTAAACCAGTAATTCTCAATCTTTTTTTGGCCATGCCCCACCTAAGCATCTTTAAAATCCTGTGACATATAATTCTTACTTTACTCAAAGGGTGAACTCTACTCACACGGAGGAAGCCTAAAAGGCCTTTAAATTAATTTAAACAAGGTTCAAGTTGCCCCCATTAAAAATCAAATTGCCCCCCTGTGAAGCATTGGCTCCACGTTAGGAACCACTGGTCTCAACATAGACAATGGCCCAAACTGTTCTGCATGCATGAGTGGGCCAACTCTTTTTCTTGAAATAAATAAAGGATGCGTGGAAGATTGTGAGGAGACAATTTTTTTGGAGAAATGGGGGCATGTTGGCAAGATCGAAATATAGAAGGAATGTAAGGAGCAACGTTGATGCCCTTATTTCTCAGTACATTTTGCCCAAACTGCTTTAATTTACACAATAACTCTTTCTTGAGGGTAGCAACAATTCAATGGTAGGAAGGTAACTTCAACTCTCACTAATTATGAATATTCATGCTTACATCTATTAAATAAACTATGCACATGTATGATTGTCATTTTCTCCTCCTTTCCTGGAATGTACAATTTTTGTACATGCTTTTGTCTGTAAGGTTTCCTCTCACTATTTTATGGAGGGAAATTCCTCCAGTGGAGACTGAATAAATAAATCCACTGAGCTTGGATTATTGGGTTTTTGGGTCCTGCGTTTGATTCCACAGAAACTGGTGTCAGCAGTGGGATTCACAGTCTTAGATCTGCCACCAGGGACAGCAGATGGGAAACCCCTATAGGGGGACTGTTGTGAGATTGATCCCATATCCCTTCCCCCTGCCCCATAAAGGCCCCATTGAGGAGCTTCTGGGAGGCCACAGTCTGTGTCTCAGAGTCCATTGTGGCTGAGGAGGATTGAAGAGGGTTTGTGGTCCCTTCCATCCCAATTCGCAGCCACTCTGGCCCTGCTGCGACCTCAGCTGAGCAACAGCTGGAGGTGTCCAGGAACCGAGGGGGAATTTGGCTTTAGGGACAGGATCAGTGTGACCTTTCCATGTGGAAGAATGGAGACTCACCCAGAGACTCTGCCCAAACCCCCCTTTTCCTATTGTGTGAATGGAGGAATTGCCTGAGCTGATCCTGGGCCGGGAGAGGAGTGGATGATGGGGCTCAGGCAGACTCTGCTTGGGGAAGGAACCTTTCCCAAAGAATCCCAGAAACCTGCTGTGTCCAAGGGCTGGGAGGGGGTCTGGGGTCCTCACTGGTGCCTCCACAGGGAGCGAAAAAAGGGAGTGAAAATGGAAGGGATGATTAAAAAAAAACCTCTACCTCCCTGGTGAGAAGAGAAATTCCTGGATCTGCACACGGCCAGGACAGATTCCCTGCAAACAGAAGCAGGAAAGTCCGTTTTTATTTTTGTTAGACTTTTTCACACTGTTTTATTATTTTTTCAACTAACTAAAGGAGGTGAACATGTCCAACTCGTCTTCCTCTTCCTCCTCTTTTCCCCACAACAATCACCCTGTGAGGTGGGCTTGTCTGAAAGAGAGCGTCTGTCCCGAGGTCAGCAAACAGGCTTTCAGGGCTAAGGCAGGACTCGAACTCAGGAACTCCTGCTTCCTAGACTGCTGCCTTAACCATTGTCAATTTTAAAGCAAGGTGGATTTTGGGCAAAGGCTCTGCTGGTCACCACTGCCGCCTTGTCTTCCAGCAGGAGCCGGGAGTCGAGCAGGACCCCAAGTTTCCCCCTGGGTCCTTCTGGGGTAGAGCAGCCCCATCCGAGAGCAAAGGAGAGAAACTCCTGGACACAGAGAGCCCCTCCCCCAGTCACAGCCCCTCCCTCTTGCCAGGGTTCAGCTGGAACTCACTGACTGTAGGGGGCAGCATAGAGTCTGGCCCTGAATTCCTAGCTGGGCCCTGGGAATTCAAATCAGAGCCTCCTGGTGATTGGCTCAAAGTCCCCAGCTGCCTTTGATACCTAAAGCGGGACTAGAACTCAGAGTCACTTATTGATTGGCACAGAATCACTAAGGGCCCCCATCTACTTTTCTACATAGCAAGATAGGTTGGCCACCACCTTCCTCTCAACCTACCCCTGGCATTTCCTGGTGGTCTCCCAACCCTGCTTAAATACAGCCCCTCTTAAGCTTCTCCGAACCAGCCTGCTGCTGCATCCTATGGATAGTCCTCGACTTACAACAAGAATTGGGACCAAAAATGCCATTGCTAAGCTAGGCAGTCATTAAGTGAGTTGTGCTGAATTTTACAATGTTTATTGCCACCGTTGTTAAACGAATCACTGCAGTTTTTGAGTGAATCCTGCAGTCATGAAACAAACACCATTTCGCCCACTGATTTTACTTGTTCTAAACCCATGTTGATTGCCAGGCAGCCAAGTGGCGACTATGTGCTGCACTCGTCGTAAGTATGTCCTTTTTTCAATGGCTGTGGAACTTGGAACAGTTGCTAAATGAATGCATGTAAATTGAGGACTATGTGTAGGATACTTAGAGAATGTATATCTTGACAAACTTGAACATTGGGCACTATCTAATAAAATGAAATTCAATGGTGAAAAGAGTAAGGTTCTACATTTAGGCAACAAAAATGAAATGCACAGGTACAGTATAGGTGGTACCTTGCTCAACAGTAGTAACTGTGAAAGGGATCTTGGAGTCCTAGTGGACAACCATTTAAATATGATCCAGTTGTGTGCAGCAGCTGCCAAAAAAGCCAACACAGTTCTAGGCTGCATCAACAGAGGGATAGAATCAAGAACACATGAAGTGTTAATACCACTTTATAATGCCTTGGTAAGGCCACACTTGGAATACTGCATTCAGTTCTGGTCGCCACGATGTAAAAAAGATGTGAAGACTCTAGAAAGAGTGCAGAGAAGAGCAACAAAGATGATTAGGGGACTGGAGATTAAAACATATGAAGAATGGTTGCAGGAACTGGGTATGTCTAGTTTAATAGAAAGAAGGACTAGGGGAGACATGATAGCAGTGTTCCAATATCTCAGGGGTTGCCACAAAGAAGAGGGAGTCAAACTATTCTCCAAGGCACCTGAGGGTAGAACAAGAAGCAATGGGTGGAAACTAATCAAGGAGAGAAGCAACTTAGAACTGAGGAGAAACTTCCTGACAGTTAGAACAATTAATCAGTGGAACAGCTTGCCTCCAGAAGTTGTGAATGCCCCAACACTGGAAGTCTTTAAGAAGATGTTGGATAGCCATTTGTCTGAAACGGTATAGGGCAGTGATGGCGAACCTTTTTTGGCTCGCGTGCCACAAGTAGGGGGAGCGCAGGGGGGTCGTGTGTGAGCGTGCCGCACCCATAATGCAATGCGCGACCCCCCCCCCAGTGTGCATGCACGCACAACAGGTGCGAGCCCCCCCCCCCATTTTACATGGTTTTTTCACCCTCCCCAGGCTCCAGAGGCTTTATAGGAGCCGAAAAGAACCTCCCCCGCCCTCCCGGAGGCCCTCCAGAGGCTTCAGGGATCGTCCGGACGGTCCTTGAAGCCTTCGGAGCGCTCAAAACAACCCTCCGAGCAAACCGGAAGTCTCGGAGGGTCGTTTTAAATGCTCCGAAGGTGTCAGGGAAGCCTCCGGACCGTCCCTGACGCCTTCGGAACACTTAAAACGACCCTCCGAGCAAACCGAAAGCCACTTCCGGTTTGCTCGGAGGGTCATTTTAAATGCTCCGAAGGCGTCAGGGAAGCCTCCGGACCGTCTGGTTTGCTCGGAGGGTCATTTTAAGTGTTCCGAAGGCTTCAGGGAAGCCTCTATACCATCTCTGAAGCCTCCAGAGGGCCTCCGGGGGGGGAGGCTCTTTTCGCCCTCCCCAGGCTCCTATAACGCCTCTGGAGCCTAGTGGTGGTGAAAAAATGGCTTTTAAAAACGGTGAACTCAGCTGACAGGGCAGCACCTGGCGTGCCCTGACAAATGGCTCCACGTGCCACCTGTGGCACGCGTGCCATAGGTTCGCCATCACTGGTATAGGGTTTCCTGCCTAGGCAGGGGGTTGGACTAGAAGACCTCCAAGGTCCCTTCCAACTCTGCTATTGTATTGTATTGTATTGTATTGTATTGTATTGTATTGTATTGTATTGTATTGGATCCATTGTTTTTTCAGGCACATTCTCACAAGACCTTTTTAAAATGAATAATATCTAATTTTTTATGCATAGATTTCCCCTTCATCATCTGGGCAGGTGCAGGAAAACCAGGATTCTCTGGATCTCTAATACCAGATTTCAGATCCAAGGGACAAGACTCCCAATCTGCAAGACTCCCAAGAGCAGCACAGTTTTCTCAAGCAGACAGTGGATCAACTTCAGACCACAACAGAAGACCTGTAGAAAACTCTGCTGGACAACAAAGGAAGCTTGGACCAAGCCAATATGATGATCCACCAGTTAGAGTTAGAGAAAGAATCTTTGGTGAAGAACTCCGGAAAGAAATGTCTGAGGTTCCTAGCCAAGTGGCCTTCCACAAACTTGAGACGGTTGCCTTACAATCTTTGAGAAGCTCTTCAAAGAGGCCTGGAACCTTCTTAAGAACGCAAGAAGCACCTCTAGAGTCTGCAGCATGAACTGGCTGAGATGGACCAAACTTCCACTTTGTGGAGAAAAGCCACTGAAGCAGAAAGTCACCATTCTTCAGAATGTGAGGGGAATTGAGAAGAAGCACCTCAACCATCTGCAGCAACAGACCTGTGTTTACCAGGCCAGACTGGAAGACCTGCAGAAAACTCTGGAGGGCAACAGAGAAGGATTGACCCATGTCAGAATGGCAATCCAGGAATTACAGCTGCAGAACAGGTGTTTGGAGAAAGACAGGGAAGATCTCCACAGGGAGGTCACCAGCCAAGTAGCCTTCTTCAGAAATGATGTTGGCACTCCTGAGTGACCAGCACATGGGACAACTTTGCTGACACTCTCTCTCTCCCCAGACCTGGAATGGAGGAATGGTGGCATTTTACCCATTTGAAAGAGAAAAGAGATTCTTTCTCTCCCTTCCCTTGACTTGCCACCCAGTGTGCCAGGGGACTCAGGGGGGGCGGGGGAGAGAGAGAGAGACTGACAGACCCCAAGTTGCCGCTGGCTGTGGGGCTGCACCTCCCTTTCACTCATCCACTGCAGCCCCACTCCATGCTGGAGGGGGGGGCAAAAGGAAGGGATGGCATGAACCCCCTTGAGCTGGGGGCCCCCTCCCCCAAGACTGAACATATTCCCCCTCCCTCTCTTTTCTCTCAGCACAGAACTCTCTCTTCCATCAGGTGAAGTCAAGGGAGACTCTGCCCGGAGACTGATGACGCTACAGTAGCGAGAATTCCTATTGGTCCGCTGGAGCTTCATTGGATCCTGGGAAAATGCGATTCGCTGGTTTTAGTCTGCATTTCTCTGCACATCCTGCGTTTCTCAGGCATTGCGTCATCTGAAGGCCCGTTCTGGGCTCGGTAGCGTGTGTGTGTATCTCCCCGGCCTGATGCTCCCAACCCCTGAGGAGGCATCTGGAAGGGGGTGGAGCATTTGTCTCGGATTTTGGAGGTGGGAGGGCCGGGCCAGAACTAGAGGCAGCACCAATGAGAATTCTCCCTGCTTCAGCGTCATCTGTCTCCGGGCAGAGTCCCTTGGGGCTTCAGCTGAAGGAGGAGAGCCAGTTCTGTGGAGGAAGGGAGAGGCGGGGAAAGTGGGAGGGGGGATCTTGGCCTGAAGAACCAACTGGGGCTTCTTCTCTGCTTGGAATGCTCTCCTGCACTGGGGGAAGTCAAGGGAGACTCTGCCCAGAGACTGATGACGCTAACCCGAAGTTCGAGGAAGCCTCATTCTGGGCTCTGCAGAGTTTCTGCGATTCCTTCGCTTTGTGGAGAGAGGGAACCAGTGGGGAATTCCACTGCCTGAGCCAAAGTGATCCACGGGATCTTGAGACAAGTCGTTTTCTCGGGGTGGGGAACACCCTCAGGAGGGAGGTGGGGGGGCACACCGAGGCAATTCAGCCGGTTGGCCAAACTGCTCATACAATTAACAAGCAGTTTTAGGGAACCCGTGGGAACTGGCTGAATACCTCCCCTACCTGGTTCCATGTTGGGCCAAGTGATACGTCCCCCCCCCTGCTTGTGGGCAGACCAGAGGCATCTGGGGGGTCAGTGTGGATTTTGGACTTATCTTGGTCTGATCCATCAAAGCTTTTCTACCTGCTTAAAATGGAATTTGCAAGGGGATTCGAGTGGCAACCAGAAGCCATTCTGAAACCTCAGGCTGACTCCTGATCCACCCACAATCTCTGTGGTTGGAAGGCAGAAGACTTTCCATGGGTGCCTCTTGCTAGAAACCTGGATGTGCCCCCCCCCTTATTCCCCCTCCTCTTCCTCCTTGGACCTGGATGAATAGGCGGCATTGAACGCTCTCATGCCACAATTCAGAGCATTTGGTCAATTTGATTTACTGGGAATCTTCCGGTTCAAAAAGATTCTGTCCTACAAAGAGGGAACCCGGAAGTCTAGTTACAATTTGTTGTAGTTTAACTCATCAAAGGAAAGTAGAAAGGAAAGTTTACCTGGATAGAACATCCTGCCCCCTTTTCACAGAAAGTCAGTTATATAAGCTAAACAGAATAACCAAATAGCAGAACAATAGCCTTGGAAGGGGCCTTGGAGGTCGTCTAGTCCAACCCCCTGTTCAAGCAGAGAACCCTCCACCATTTCAGAATAGTGGCTCTCCAATCTCTTCTTAAAGACCTCCAGTGTTGGGGCATCCACAACATCTGGTGTCATTTCACTGATTAATTCTTCTGTCAGGAAATTCTTCCTTAGTTCTAGGTTGCTTCTCTCCTTGATTAGTTTCCACCGATTGCTTCTTTTTCCTGCCTTCTGGAGCTTTGGAGAATAGGTGGATCCCCTCTTCTTTGGGGCAGCCCCTCCAATATTGGAAGACTGTTTATCAGATCCCCCTTAGTCCTTCTTTTCACTGTACCAGACAGACTAAATTCCTGCAACTGTTCTTAGTATGTCTCCATCCCCATAATCCTCTTTGTTGCTCTTCTCTGCCCTCTTTCTAGAGTCTCAACATCTTTTTTTCTTTGTGGCGACCAAAACTGGATGCAGGATTCCAAGTGGGTTCCTACCAAGGCCTTATAGAGCGGTATTAACACCTCTTGTGACCTTGAGCCTCTGTTAATGCAGCCTAGGACTGTGTGGGCTTTTTTGGCAGTTGCAGCACACGGTTGGCCCATGTTTGATTTGTTGATTCAGGATTTAGGACGTGAATGAAAAAAAAGAAGAAGTCATAAGGTTACTTAAGAGTCCACAAAGAGAGAGACCACATGCTAATTAAGACAGAAGGAATTCTTGGCATAGAAGAGAAGAAACTATGGGCATCCCATTATCTAAGCATAGTCCTCCTTGGCAAGGAAAAATAGCTTATCCTACAGGTAGGGAATCTTATAATGTATCAATAGTACAGGTGGTCCCCGACTTACGACACTTCATTTAGTGACCAATCAAAGTTACAATGGCACTGAGAAAAAGTGACTAATGACATGATCGAAATTCGGACACTTGGCAACTGATTCATATTTATGCCGGTCACAGCGTCCTGGGCTAAGGTGATCCCCTTTTGTGACCTTCTGGCAAGCAAAGTCAAGCATAACAACCATAGTATTCACTTAACAACTGCAATGATTCACTTAACAACTGCGGCAAGAAAGGTCGTAAATGGGGCAGAACCCGCTTAACAAACGTCTCGGTTAGTTACATAAATTTTGGGCTCAATTGTGGTCATAAGTCCACAATTATTTACCTAAACACACCGTTGATCCTAAGGATATTTAGCCTGAAATGTGTGCAATTAAATTTTGTATATCTCGTCTGATCTTTCTTTGGCTCTCCGTCTCCCCATTCCCACTCCTGGTTCACCCTCCCCAAATACCATGATTGCATCATGGCAGTGTCACCTAGCAACAGAAATTTTGGGCTCAATTGCGATGGTTAGTGGAGGACTACAGGTTCCCCCCCCCCTTTTTTTTTATCCCTTGTGGGTTTTCTAATCAAAATGTGATTAGCCAAACAATAATCTAATAATCTCATTTCTGAGAGGAAAAGCATTCTAGGTCCCAGCCTCAAAGTTATTGCCATCCTTTCAACATTGCCTTGACAAGAGAGAAAAATAAGGCCAATCAGGACCCAAAGAAACCCTGGGCTACTTAGCAAGAGCAACAGCATCAGGACCCCCACATGGTGGGCACTACAAAGTCCCCCGAGTCCAAGAGAGCTGACGGAGGGGGCAGGAGGCCAGCCGAGGGGAATCTCCCACCCCTTGCTAGAGGCTCGGCTCCCCTGCAGCCATCCAGCAACCGCTCAGTTAGGGCATCCTAAGGGTGGGAGGTCTGTGTGGGGAGGAGGGCAGCCCCCCTGCCACACCTCTAGTAAGGACGGAGGGGGGGGTCACAGGGCTCTGCACCATTGACCCAAACAACACAAATAGGCAGGAATCAGGTGGGAAGAAGCGAGGAGGCAGGACGGCCGGAGCACCTGTTTTGCCAGACTTCCTAAGATGCCTGCGGGGATCCCTGCGGTGTCTCCCTTTTGTCTCCTGGCCTTGTCTTCACCTGCTCCATCCAGAACAGCCCCAAAGGAGGGAAAGGGGCCCTGCCAGAGCCACCTGTCAGAGGGGTAAGGCAGAGCATCCCAGGTGCTTCTATTTACCCTTCCAGTCTTCTTCCTTAAGGGAGAATCCCATAGCCTTCCCTTCCCTCTCCTTGGCCTTTCCTTGTCTCTGTGTTACCAAACCTTTCCTTCCCAGCAGGGTGGGAGCTCTGTCCATGAGGCACACCTGTGGCCTGAAAGGTAATCTCCCCCCCCAATGCAGAGGTGGAAGAACAGTAAGAGAGTTGGAAGGGACCTCAGAGGTCTTCTAGTCCAACCCCCTTGCTCAAACAGGAGACTCTGCGCCATTTCAGACAGATGGCTGTCCAATCTCTCCTTGAAAACCTCCAGTGATGGAGCACCTGTAACTTCTGATGGCAAGCTGTTCCACTGGTTAATTGTCCTCACTGTCAGGAAATTTCTCCTTAATTGTAGGTTCCTTCTCTCCTTGATTAGTTTCCACCCATTGCTTCTAGTCCTGCCTACTTTGGACCCCCCTCTTTTTTTTTGTGACAGACCCTCAAATACTGGAAGACCGCTATCATGTCACGCCAGGGCCTTCTCTAGACAAGCCATACCCAATCCCTGCAACGGTTCTTCACATGTTTTAGGCATATGTCATTTAGCCATTTGGCCACGTCATGCGTGCAAATTCATTGGAAAAGTCAGTGATGCTAGGAATGGTTGGTGGAAGAAGCTGAAGGGGGAGCAAAGAACACGTTGGCTTGATAACATCAATCTGACCCAACAGTCGGGGCTTCTCAGGGCACCATGGAAAGCAATGGCCTACAGGTGTTGGACACGACTGAACAGGAGTTCTCTGAACAAGAACTCAAAATAATCTCTCGTCCTGCAGATGTGATCAAAGTTGACACAGTGGGAGCACAGAATCCTTTAGCCACAATTTCCACCGGGGTAATTTCCTGGATGGAAGCTTTCCTAGCTGTCAGACGGCTTCAAGGTGGGATTCAAAGGTTTCCAAAATAGAATAGAATGGAGCTGGAGGGGACCTTGGAGGTCTTCAAGTCCAACCCCCTGCTCAAGCAGGAGAACCTATGTACCATCTCAAGACAAGTGACTGTCCAGTCTCTTCTCAGAAACCTCCAGTGATGGAGCAGCCCCAACTTCTGGTGGCCAGCTGTTCCCCCGTGACATCAGGACTACTTCCGATCTCCGCTCCTTCCGTGTACAGCTGAAGACCCACCTCTTTCAATTATCTGGCCTGGCTCAACCGTAAATTTTTCTTACTCCTCCTGACAGTTCTTTTAAATCTTAAATTTTAAATTTTAAATTGTGTTTTACAATTGGGGTATTTTAATGGTGACTTTTAATTGTCCAATGTTGTGTAATTTGTTACCTCCTCCGTGCATGTATGTTCTGTATATATGTATGTTTATGTGTTTGTATATGTTTTATATGCTCCATTGTACGCCGCCCCGAGTCCTGTCTGGAAAGGGAGCGGCTAATAAATTTAAATTTATTTATTATTTATTTATTTAATTGTCCTCACTGACAGGAAGTTTCCCTTTAATTCTAGGTTGTTTTTCCTCTTTGTTTAGTTTCCATCTGTTGTTTCTTGTCCTGCCCTCCGGTGCTTTGGAGAATAATTTGACCCCCCTTTTCTTTTGTGGCAGCCCCTCAAATACTGGAATACGCCTATCATGTCACCCGAATCCCTCCTTTCTTTAGACCAGCCAGGCCCAGAAAGAGTCTTTTTTAAAAAAAGCACATGTCAGCCTCTGTTTCGCTATTCGCTTTCGGCTGCCATTGAAACAGGGAGGGGGGGGCATGGTATTTAGGAGGGGAATATTTGGTACAGGAGAGATTGTTAAAGAGGGAGTTTTGTTCTCACCATCTACTGCGCATGCTGAAGACTGGTGTTCAGAGTTGGTCAAGGCCCACCGTCCTGCATACCAATCTGATGATGCTTCTTGGAGATGCAACCCACATGTCACCTGAGGGATTTGCAGATTGGGCAATGGGATGGGGGTTGTCGGGGGGAGGAGGTTGGACAAATATTGATATGTATGATTCTGCGCCCTTCTGCCTCAGACCTCGCCTTACTTTGCTGCTATCTTTTCATAACCAGTAAAAGAACTTTTAATTCTGAAAAATGGAGCTAAGTGTTTTCTTTCTTGGTTGTTGAAGGAGGCCGGCTTGACAGCACGGGAGATTGATCCCCTGAGGTGGCCATTTGGGGAGCCTCCAGGTTGAGCAGCAGTCTACCTTGAATGCTTTGGGATTTAGCAGCGGGAAGGAGCCAGGGCTCCTTAGCAGGAACTGATGCTTCCAGGTGTTCATCCTCCCCATTTCATTTCTCCTTTTCCTTTTTAGTGGACCCCTTGTGGCCATGGCAATAGAGGGAATTGCTTCGGGCCCAACTCTGTTGCCCAGAAAATGCCCCAGGTGCTTTGGTGGGCCTGCAGCCAGGCTGAGTTGCCAGAAGGAGGCGCCGTTCCCATTTTCCTGCCAGGATACTGGGAGGCCCTGCGGGGGACGAGGACGAGGCCTTTGCTGCAATGGCGGTATCTATGGACGGAGAACCAGGGGTGGGAAAGGGGAGACGGAGAGCCAAAGAACGACCGGACGAGATCGAAATATATTTCATGCACCGATTTCGGGCTAAATACCATTATGATCAATGGTGTGTACAGGTAGTCCTCAACTTACGACCGCTATTGAACCCAAACGTTATGTAACTAACCAAGATGTTTATTCAGTGAGTTTTGCCCCATTTACGACCATTCTTTCTGCAGTTGTTAAGTGAATCACTGAGGTTGTTAAGTTAGTAACACGGTTGTTAAGTGGATAAGGGTTCCCCATCGGCTCTGCTTGTCAGAAGGTGGCAAAAGGGGATCACATGACCCCAGGACATGGCAACCGTCATAAATATGAACCCGTTGCCAAGCATCCGATTTTTGATCATGTGGCCACAGGGATGCTGCAGCGGTCACAAGTGTGAAAAATGATCATGTCAGTTTTTTCAATCCCGTTGTAACTGTGAATGGTCACTACATGAACTCTTGTAAGTTGATAAATACCTGTAGTATTTTTTAACAATGTGGAAAGAAAAACAGCTTAAGAAGAACAAACCTGTTCAACCCCTCTCCACCCAGTGAGGGCAAAACACAAACACACACACACACACACACGAGGCACAGAAGAAATTGATCTTTCTATTTTTATGGTGACTGATCATGATTGATCACTTCTTTTTTTATATATACAATGCACCGAGCTTATGCACCGAAGACAAATTCCTTGTCTGTCCAGTCACACTTGGCCAATAAAGAATTCTCTTCTCTTCTCTTCTGCTCTCCTCTGCTCTGCTCTGCTCCAGTCCAGTCCAGTCCAGTCCAGTCCATATTTTCTATTCTGTTCTGTTCTGTTCTGTTCTATTCTATTCTATATTCCTATTCCTAATCTTTATTTATTCTATTCCTATTCCTATTCCCATTCCTATTTATATTCTATCCCACCCTATTCTATTCTATTCTATTCTGTTCTATTCTATTCTATATTCCTTATTCTATTCTATTTATTCTATTCCTATTCCTATCCTATCCTATCCTATCCTATCCTATCCTATCCTATCCTATCCTATCCTATCCTCTATTCCTTATTCTATTCTATTTATTCCATTCCTATTCCTATTCCTATTCTATCATATTCTATTCCATAGGAGACCAGAGCAATTAGTAATCTTTGCAGCCTCTCTTTATCCCTTAATGTATTTTATTTAATAACTGGATCGATTGCAGTCACTGAATGAGAAGCACTTGAATCCACCTTTTTCCTCTCTGTCATGACCAGCTTTTTCAGCTCCCTAGGAAGACCGATAATTCTTTAGAGGTAATCCTCTACTCACGACTACAATTGAGCCCGAAATTTATGTTATTAAATGTTAAGTGAGTTGTGAACCATTTTATGACTTTTCTCGCCACCGTTTATTTATTTATTATTTATTGAATGCCTATTGCATGGTTGTTAAGTGAATCATTGCAATTAATAAGCAAGTAACAAGGCGGTTAAGTAAATCTGGCTTCCCCATTGACTTTGCTTAACAACTGTCTTGCTTAGCAACAGAAATTTGGGGCTCAGTTGTGGTCGTAAGTTCAGGACTACCTCTATGCTGCCTAGAGAATTCTGGGAGTTGATGTCCACCCATCTTAAAGTGGTCGAGGTTGAGGAACACTGACTTAGTCCAAGAGGGGAATATTTTCCATCAGTGGGGGATGTTGGAACTCATTGTTGGAATCCCAAAGGTTCTCCACCCCCTCCCCAAGAGGCAACTGGACTTTCTGA
Organism: Natrix helvetica; assembly: GCF_964273705.1. NCBI lineage: Eukaryota > Metazoa > Chordata > Lepidosauria > Squamata > Natricidae > Natrix > Natrix helvetica. The sequence continues at coordinate 122,555 of NW_028113604.1, forward strand.
TTTTTCTTTGAAGATGTTTTGCTTTTCATCCAAGAAGCTTCTTCAGCTCTGACTGGATGGTGGCGAATGGAAGGATTAGTATAAATATCACTCCTTCCATTCCCCACCATCCAGTCAGAGTTGAAGAAGCTTCTTGGATGAGAAGTGAAGTGTCTAAAAAAGAAAAACCAGAAAGTCCAATTGCCTCTTGGTGTGGGGTGGGGGAAGCACCTTTGGGACAACCATGATCTGGATGCCTCCAAAGGCATTGTTGGAATGTATTTTTATGCAACAACTACAGTAGTATTTAATCAGTATATAGCAGTGTTTAGAAGTTTGGAACTATGGTATATACTCTATACTCTTTTGTTCTGAGTTTCCTGTTTTCTGTTACAGTTAGATAATTGAGCAGTAAAGCACATGGTGATTGTACTCTCTTTGTTCTGTGGTGCTTTATACACACAGAATTTCTACCCAGGGACTATCCTAACTTCACCCAGAGTGAGTTGCTTCTAAAACCCCACAAACAAGAGCTAGGGAAAGCTTTGTTTGTCTTGCCTGCCTGCCTGGGACTTACCCAGGAGGCATCGTGGCAGTGCCAAAACGTAACGGCTTCTTCTCCTTCCCATCCTTTCACAGCCATCTGCATCGGAGATCCCAGCTGCAACTAAAAGGATAGCGACAGAGAACAGATGTAACCTGAGGGCCACAGAGGATGGACTTTGTAATACTTGAAATGTGGCTATTGTAATATTGTTTCCTTGTATTTTAAATTTGCTTTTTCAATTGTATTGCTGATCATTTCACATAACCTTCAAGAAAAAGCCTCTCTTTCGGGAACCAGGACTGGCATCTTTCCTCTGATGGAGTTTGAGAAGCACCCCATCTCCTGCTTGCAACTATTCACCTGGTGCAGCTACAAGGAGCCCAATCTCCTCAGGATGCAGTCTGACTCTCCTGTGGGGTTTCTCCACCCACATCTTCTGGACTCCAGTCTCAACCTGGGCCATGCACTGGGGGAAAGAACCAGATGCTTCTGCTGCCCTTATCACTGAAAAAACAGGATGGAGAGAGGATGGTGGATCTCATGGAAAAGCCTCTTGCACAGGGCAGGAGCAGCTATGGAAAAGGTGAGCTAAGTAGGTCTCCGTGGATGAGAACATCTAAGCAAGAGGACCGGGAGGCCCCCACCTTCTCTGGCTTGGTGGGATGGCCAATGGTTCTCATGGAGATTGTCAAATAACATGGTAGTTGGAGCTTGGCTCCCATAGAATCTATCTTACCACTTTTCCTATTCATTCTCTCACACATACACTTTTAGTGCTGTCCATAGGAATCATTTTTTTTTTAAAAAAAAAGCGTTCTTTAAAAGGTGTCAAATTCATTGGCAGTTGGTGAACAACAAATTCCTCTGAATGACTTTCACAGAGTTCTCTTTAGCAAGATTTATTTAGGTGAAAAGGAAGGCAGTTATAAGAATTAAAATCCTTCAACAATTTCCCATTTGGAAACATGTAGATATGTTCTTTGATTCCTGCATGCTATCTAAGTGGAAATCAGGTATTCGTTCAAATAAATGGACATTATACCATTCTTAAATATCATGGTGTTTTTTCTCATGTTTTTACATTTGTTCTGGCTGTGAGATGCTCCTTTGTGTTCAGATCTGGCCTCAGAAGGATAATGTAGCACTTGGGGATGAAGATGCAGACCAGCAGACCAGCACTGGAGACCAGGATGGAGAAGATCTGAACAGCCACCATGTATTTCCCTTTGGTGCTCAGGTAGGTGGGCACAAAAGTCACCCAGACGCTGCAGAAGACCAGCATGCTGAAGGTGATCAGCTTGGCTTCGTTGAAGGCCCCAGGCAGATTCCTGGCCAGGAAAGCCACCGTGAAGCAGATGGCAGCCAGGAAGCCCATGTAGCTGAGGGTGACGTAGAACATGACAACGGCCCCTTCATTGCATTGCAGGATGATCTCTCCAGGCTGGGAGTGGAGGTCAGAGTCAGGGAAGGGGGGAGAAACTCCCAGCCAGATGGAGCAGATGATAATTTGGAGAGCAGAAGAAGAAAGGATGATGGAGTTGGCCAAGCTCTTCCCCAACCATCTCTTCACTCGGTTTCCTGGTTTTGTGGCCAGGAAAGCCAGCACCACCGTGATGGTTTTGGCCAAGAGAGAAGAAATGGCAACTGAGAAGATGATGCTGAAGACCGTTTGTCGGAGAAGACAGGTGGCTTTCCCGGGTTGACCAATGAAGAGAGAAGGAGACAAGAAGCAAAGCAGGAGGGAGACCAGGAGGATGTAGGAGAGATCCCGGTTGTTGGCTTTGACAATGGGAGTTTCTCGGTATTTAGTGAAGATGATTAAAACAAGGCCTGTAGTTAGGAACAAGAGCAGGGCAAAAGAGACCAGGATGATGCCCAGATGTTCTTCATAAGACAGGAAGGTTATAACTTTGGGGATACATTGGATTCTGTCCTCACTTGGATATTTGTCATCCGGACACTTGGTGCATTTTCCTGCATCTGAGAAAAAAAACCATATTCCCTTACTATTCTCTCCTTTTACCTTTCAGGAAATACCTTATGTCAGGGGTATCCAAACTTGGGAACTTTAAGACTTGTGGACTTCAACTCCCAGAAATCCCATGCTGGCTGGGGAATTTTGGGAGTTGAAGTCCACAAGTCTTAAAGTTCCCAAGTTTGGACACCCCTGCCTTATGTGGACAATAAGTGATACCAGGAGATATTGTCTAGGACACATTTATTAGTACCTCTAGTGAGAGATGGTAAGTATAAGACTTTTTTTAAAATTAATTTTTGTTTAATTGTCTATGAAAGTGAGAGAAGAATTGGGACCCAAATAATTTCCTGTGTGATGTTCAGAACATAACTGTATTATTTGAAGTATGTAATGAATCAGTTCCACTTCCTTTCCTCCAGTCTCACCCACCTTCCTGAGTGGAGAAGGTCCCCTCCGGACAAGGAACGCAGTCATAACAGCAAACTGGCTCTCCTTCTCGAGTCCTCTTGACAAATCCAGGATGACAACTTTCCACACATTTGGACTCAGGCAGGGACTGAATGGAAAAAACAAGGAATGCCAAAGAAAAGATATTAGGACTCTCCGTCCATGGAAAATGGAGGTAGAAATGGATGGAGACAAGTAGCCTCTGGTCTTCACTGAGGTAAATATGAAATCTCTGACTACTTCTAAATAATGCAGGAGGTAGAACAACTGGCAGATTCTTCATTTAGTTCCTTCCTTTTCCTTTTGGAATTTAACTTTGCAATAAGGTACTTTTCTACTTAATAGCCTAGCGGGATGGAATTGAAAAAAAGATTTAAGTATGATTATATATTCATATTAAAACTGAGAATAAAGTTTACTAAAAAAATGTAGGAAACTTTTATTCCATTAGATTTTTTAACGATAGAATAAAACTGTGATGAAGAAAGAAACCTCTGACCAGTACGATCTTGAAAGGTTTCCATAAAACATGGCAAAGCCACTTAGGTCCCATCTGTTGAAGAACTTCCATTAGATGATACCAACTGGCATGGAAGGCCAACCACCCTGAAGACTATAGGCTTTGCCCACTTGAAATGGGACCTCAGGCTTTGGAAAACAGAGAAAAGACACCAAAATTTATCTCACCTTATTGAGCAACTTTAGACCTGAAAGAGCATCTTGTCTGATAGAAAGTCTCTGTTTTTGAAAAAGTGCCAGAGTCTCTTTCTTGACATCCTCTTTGGGGAGAACCAAGAAGCCCCAAATGGCCAGATCTGCTGTTACCTCTCCATTTTGGTCCAAGTACAGTTTAAAGTGGGAAATATTCCAAAATTCATTCTTCTCCAGAAAGGGATGAAACTAGAATGGGAACATCCAGGAATTTTAAAAACAGAAAACTTTGTTTCTTATCCCACATTGAATCTTTCTTCTACAATTGTCCCATCTCCAAATATGGTTAAATAGGATACAAATACTGCCATAATCTTCATAAGTGAATGAAAAAGTTTGAGAAAAATTTATCAAACTATAGAGAAAATATAATAGACACAGTTGGTCAATTATAGGGAACATTTTAGAGCAGATAACAAATAAAATGAACAGAGAAAAAAAAGATTATTCATAAACTCTTTGAAAACAACAGATTGATTCCCAGAAATCATGGGTGGATCAAGAAGAAATCTGTCAGGCTAATCTTCTCCCTTGTAATCCTGATGGAAAACACCTCCAGATCAGAGGTGGGTTCCTACCTGTTTTGACCAGTTTGGCTGAAACGGTAGTAACCTGGTGGCCTGGGTTGCTGGAACCAGCAGCAACCCAGGCTGGCCACGCCCCTGAACCGGTTCTCTCGGCCATATTGTTTTTGGCTTCTGTGCATGCGCAGAGCAACCGGCAGTAGCGGTAGCCAGAACCCACCCCTGGCTCGATCCCACTTAGGAGCCTCAGTTTACTCGTGAGCCCCATTGGCCTTTCTCCCTGCCTGTCCTGGCCAATGGGGCTCACGAGTAAACTGCAGCTAGGATCTCCCGCGTGTTGCACGCCCAAAAACGACATGGAGGCATGGGCGAAAGCTGGGAGGGGGGTGCAACACACGGGGTGGGACCTGGCCAGCCCTGCTGTTGCAGTAGCTGCCTGGTCGAGCCACTTCCCACCTTCCCACACCAGGCCCAGAGCTCGCGACAGACCGAGGCCATAGCCACCACCTGCTCCTTTGTCCACCCAGCCGGCGGGAGCCACAGCAGTGCCGGTCATGGCTGAGAACTTTCTTTGCCAGCTGGCAGCCAAAAAGTTCTCCCTCTTAAAAGCCTCCAGTGATGGAGCTTTCGGATCCAACCACACTTTAACCAACCAACCAACCAACCAACTGGGGCTTAGTTTGGAAACAGAAGAAGAAAGAACCGGTGAGTGTCTGTGCCCAGGAGTGGGGGATGTTGGGGGGGAGGCTGGGGAGGGGTTGAGCTGGAGGGTAGGAGGTCTCTGAGCAAGTGCTGGACAAGAAGGCAGTGGATGACCTCACTTTCCAGTCGCCGGTGAGTGGCTGCGTCCAGCCAGGGGATCAGAGGGGGCAGCTGGGCGAGCGCTGGGCAAGCAGGCAGGAGGGAGACCTTGGAGGCTCATTGTCAACCCAGCTTTGCGCCCAGTTGGCTCTGGTTGCATAACCATCAGTTGGCTTAACGGTCGGACACGGGGAGTTGGGGGAAGCCGCTGGGCAGGAGCAGTTTGGCTCAGTTGTTCACCGGGCGGCAAAGCGGAGCAACTCAAAAAGAATGAAGGGGATCTTCAGTGGAGCCGGTCGAGGGAGCAACCCCTGGTTTATTGAGTCTTATTGAGTTGATGGGCCTTGCCTTGGGGTGAGGGGTGGGCCCAAATTGCACCCCACTGCAGGCGTCTCTCAGCCCTTGTGTGCAGGGGAAAACCTTGCACAGTAAAGAAAACCTTCTCGTGAGTGTGAGGTAATTAACAATTTCTCGAACTCTTGGGAAGTTTTTCTTTACTGTGCAAGGTTTTTCCCTGCACACAATGGCTGAGATGCTCACAATGAGGTGCAATTTGGGGGTGGCAGGTGGGGCAGGGGCCAGGCCACAAGATGCACATCTTACTGGAGATTGGCAGCTCCGGATCTTGTGGCTTTTTGAGGGTTTTCTTTTAAAAAATGCCTCTGCAGAGGAGCTGAAAACTTCCGAGGTTGCTTTGGGAGAGGGAAGACAGACAGCATCCCCCCACCTCCCTCCCTGAGTGCCTGCAGCCTTGGAGCAACTCTGGGCCCTTCCACACTAAAGAAAATCTTCTGGTGAGTGAGAAGTTGTTCATTGCCTTTGCTGTGCAAGGGCCGGGAGTTGCTGCAGGCTCCGAGGCTGCAGGCGCCCAGGGAGGGGGGAAAGCTGCCCATCTGCCTGCCCCCTCCAGAAGCAACCTGGTGTTTTTTTGGGGGGGCGATCCCCAGAGCACCCTTGGAAAGGACTTTGGGGATCGGCCTGCCGCTAAAAGCAAACAATGAGGTGAGGCGCAGAGCTGGTTGGAAGAGGGAGGGAGGGAGGGAGGGAAAGAAAAAAGAAAAAGAGAGTGAGAGTGAGGAATCAGAAGTTTTTCAACCTTGTGTGCTGCCTGGGAGGAAGCAGAAACGGGGCGAGGGCCTCTCCCCATTTCCTCTGGATCTCCCTCCCTCTTCCCCAAGTTTTTCTTTCCTCTCATCCATTCTCTCCCGCTCTCCTGAGAGCAAGGCGGCACTGCTTTGCCTGGGAGTTTTCTGGGCTCTGGAAGGAGCAGCGTGGGGGGGGGGGGGTTTCCCCAGAACTTCTTTGGGAGAAGCATCATTCTTAACTCCGTGTTGGGGGGCGTGTGCATGGGGTGTCCACTGAGCGACTTTTAGCCGTAGGCGCCTCTGGCCAGGGGGGAAATTGGAGTGGCTCGGATGAGCCAGTAGGGACAATTGAAATCTTATGGCTGAGCTGGTCAATCCCCCCCCCCCCCCAAATGAGTTTTTGTTTCAGGTGGATCTCCTAGTTTTGAAAGGAGGAAAGGAAGGGATACAAAGAGAAAGAAAGAAAGAAAGAAAGAAAGAAAGAAAGAAAGAAAGAAAGAAAGAAAGAAAGAAAGAAAGAAAGAAAGAAAGAAAGAAAGAAAGAGAAAGGGAGAGAAAGAAAAAGAAGGGAGAAGCAAGAAAGAAAAGAAAAAAGAAATAAAAGGTAAAGAAGGAAAGAAGGAAAGAAAGAAAGAAAGAAAGAAAGAAAGAAAGAAAGAGAGAGAGAGAGAGAGAGGGAGGGAGGGAGGGAGGGAGGGAGAGTGGGAGGGAAAAGAACGTGAATAAGATATAGATGGGTGGATGGATGTATATACATACATGGAGGGAGGGAGGGAGAGAAAAAAGAAGAGAGGAAGGAAGGCTCCAGAAGACTCTTTGAAACAGCACAGCAATCTAGGATTGGAAGGGATCTCGGAGGTCATCTAGTCCAACCCCTTGCTCCAGCAGGAGACCTGATATCCTCTGGATTATTTTGGTGCCTCTAAGAGAGAGGAAAATTGCCAGAAAAGGGAGTTTATTAGGACAAGGCTGCCATGCAAAGGAAGGCAGAGACAGTCCTTGACTTATGACAATTGAGCCCAACATTTTGGTTGCTAAGCAAGAGCGTTGTTAAGTGAGCCTTGCCACAATTTACTCAATCCATGGCATCTCCTGGCTCTAACAGTCATGTGCAGGCTAGGGAAGAACATCGGAAGTCCTTTGTAATGTTCTAATGGGCAGAAGTTAAAGTTAAATGTGTGGCAGAAAGTGGACTCTGAGTGTGTTTAAACGCAGTAAGTGAGGTTGAATGTGTACAGTTTTAGAAAAGCTCTGTGTGTGTGTTTGTGTGTGTGTGTGTGTGTACATACACATACAGTATATATAGTAGATAATGTATCTTTTTGTGTGCCTATACACACACTATGCTATGTAATATGGATGTACACATATGGCATTTGTACATAGGATTCAATTGTGTGTTTTGGATGTTCAGTAGTAGTAAATAAATAGACAGAGAAATTGTATCTGGTTGAGGCAAGGAGAGGCCAGGCAAGGTACCCCTTGTCGTGAGTGATGTCAAGTTGGCTACACCCACCCAATCATATGACCACCAAGCCACGCCCACCCAGTCTCATGACCACCAAGCCATGCCCACTGTCACATGCCCACCAACTCACACAACCAAGCCACTCCCACACAGTCACATGACCACCAAGCCACACCCACAGAACCGGTAGTAAAACTTTTTGAATGCCACCACTGGATACAACCCTCTTCCAATAACTGGCTCCTGTTACACCCGAGTGTAAGATCTGCTCACTATTATTCCAGAGTGTAAGACATGGAAAAAGTGAATTCAGTTACAAGAGAAGAGATTTTAGCTGAATGAAAAAAATATGATAAAAGGATGAGCTGTTTTAGAGCTGAGCCAGTAAAGCAGAAAAGTTCAGTCTCTTCTTCATGGATCGTCTGAGAGCAAAGACTGAGCAGCCATCAGTCAGAGAAGCTTGAACTGGGATTCCTGTAGAGAGGAGGGGGTTGGGCTAGATGGTCTCAGGGCGTCCACCAAATTTATAAAGGTTGTCATGCCACAAAATGTACCATATTTTAGGAGTATAAGATTCACCAAGGTTTTGAAGAGGCATTTTTTAAAAAAAACAGTAGGTAGGTAGGTAGAGTGAGAGAAAGAGAGAAAAATACAGTAGGTAGGTAGGGAGAGAGGGAGAGTAGTTAGGGAGGAAGGGAGGTAGATAAAGGGATAGAGGGAGAGAGAAATAGAGAGAGATAGAGAGAGAGAGAAATACAGTAGGTAGGTAGGTAGAGGGATAGAGGGAGAGAAATAAAAAGAGATAGAGAGAGAAATACAGTAGGGAGGGAGGGAGAGAGAGAAAGTAGGTAGGAACATAGGTAGATGTTTCCAGGTGTATTTATCCATGTCCTGGAGAAGGAAATCGCTGATAATCTGCCGCACCTAAGACTTTGTTTCTGCTGGCAAAGCACTTGATCAATGTAATTCTCATCAACCAGTTAAAGAGCTTTCCAAGAGGGGAAAAAAAGTTTGTACACTCTGCAAACCTCCCCAAAACAGCCTGTTTTTGTGAAAACGCCCCCCCCTTAAAAAAGAAGTCATGAATAGCCTTCGGGGGGGGGGGGGGTTTGCAGAGTGCTCCTGGGGTGGTGCAAAAATGAGCAAAAAATGGCCCGTTTTTCGCAAAAAACAAGCCCATTTTTGTCAAAAAAAATTGCATGCATAGCCTTATGGAGGCTTATAGAGTGCTGCTGGGGGTTGGGGGGGGCAAAATGGTCCATTTTTTTTCTCACCACTGCCCTCCGCAGCCCCCAGGAGCTCTCTGAAAGCCTCCATAAAGGTATGCACGGCCATTTTGGTGAAGGGGGCGGGGCTTCAGGAGGCAAGAAATGCTGCATTCAATGTATAAGACGCACCCAGATTTTCAGCCTCTTTTTTGAGGGAAAAAGGTGCGTCTTATATTCTGAAAAATATGATAACTGTTGTGCTATTGTTGCTCTAGCCCCACCTAGTGGCCGGGGGCAGATAAGCCTCACTATAAGGTCTGAAGCCAGACTCCATTTTCTGTCGGCCTTTGGAGAAGACGGAAGCAGCCGTTGTGACCGAGACCCCTGGTCATCCGGAGACGGCCTCCGTCCCTCACACGGAGCATCGCTGGAGAGGTTCCAGCTGCTTCTTTGTTGGCTGTTAGTTAATGCTGCCTATCTCGTCTTTCTATTTGATTTCCACTCTTTGCATCTCCTCAGTTTCACCTGCTCTCTTCTCCCAATAAAGCATCCAGATCCACGCCAGGCTCCCTTTCATTGGAGGAGAATAGGGGGGCTTAGCTGCCTGTCCAGCTGCACACAGACCCACCTGCAATGGGGACGGAGGAAAGGTGGAATTCCACCAGGCTAATCACAAACCCACAAATATTTATTTTAAAAAGAATACAGCATTTTCCAATTAGCAGTGCTAAATATAAAAATGCCATGGTATCTACTCTTTGGAACCATTAATTCCCTGAGTAATTAAATTGGCCAGATCTCTTGAGATGGTTCCCCTCCTTCTCCTCTGGATTCCTCCTCCAAAGGATCTAAGATTAATGGATCCATATTGGGACTCCCATACCTGCCATGGCTGCAGCCTTGGAGACCCCAAGATCTTTTCTCTCTCCTTCCATCCCCTCCTCGATCTGGAGGAATATGCAGCATTCATGGCCTGGGCCAGAGTCTTTATGACACTGTAACGATTGTAGTCATTTTGGAACCCTATTCTGTCCCATTTCCATTGGGTCTCCAGTGGGGCTTTCTGGGTGCATCTTCTGCGGCCTTTGACAGAAAAGACATTCTTTGAAAGAGAACAATGAAAGTAATGATCTTGAAACTTTACTTCCACAAAGAAATTTGGTTCAAAGGCAGAATCTTTTGGCCTTCCTTTTGGCAGATAACCAAAGTTCCAAATACTATGGATGTATTTGAAAAGTCTGCGCTTGTTTATTTTGTACCCTGCAAAATTTGTGAGGATCCAGACTTTCCCCTCAATGGGTCCTGGCAGACGTATAAGTGTTAAATGGAAAGGAAGAATTCTCTCCCAAATGGAATCATATTCCATGAAGTGAACAAAGACGTTGACTTGTCTCCACTTAGAGAGGGAATCCCTGAGGGCTGCTGTATATCCAGTTGTTGAGAACAGTTGTGATATAACCACACAAATTCCATTCCTGACAAGCACAGGAGGGAAAATCCTCATGAAATTCTCTCCCTTTTCTGTGTTTGAAGCAAAGAGGCCAATCAGGGTCCATCTGAAGTGGAAGAGCAGCTGGACAATTGCTGGGTACTGGATTTCCTCTTTGGGGAGCATCTGGTGGAAAAAGGGGAATCGACTTTTATCACTCAGAGCCAATGAAGCTGTTGCAAGATTGATCTGAAAAAGGAATTAAAAGGATTAGAGCCGTGATGGGGAACCTGTGGCATGCAGAGTGTCCTCTCCTGGCACGCCAGCCGCCCCACCCCAGCTCCACTAGCATCCACATGCAGGCGCACCTCCTGCCGGCCAGCTGGTTTTCGGGCCTTTGTGGAGGGCCAGGGCGGGGGACGCATGAGTATGCAGTGGGGGACGGACGGACTCACTTAGCGCAGGAAACTCCGGCTGGCTGGGAGTGAGTGTGAATGCCCCCCCCCCGCCCCAGTGCTTCCTAGCTGAGTTGGAGGCTTCCTTCAGCCTTCAAACAGTTGCAGGGTTTTGTGGTTTTTTATTGCTTCCAGGTTGGTGCAGGAGGCTTTCCAGGGCCAAAATGGGGCAAGGAAAGCGCAGGGTTTTCCCCCCCGTTATTCCCGAATTGTGAGCTCTTAGGAAAGTATCCCCTCCTTGTGGGTTGCTAACAGTGGTGGGTTTTAAAATTGCCAAGGGCCAGGGCGAGGGATGCATGAGTATACAGTGTGTGTGTGTGTGTGTGTGTGTGTGTGTGTGTGTGTGTGTGCTCACATTGTGCAGGAAACTCTGCTGGGCTGGAAGTGAATGGTCTGGGCCTCCAGTGCTTTCTCGCTCAGTTGGAGGCTTCCTTCAGCCTTCAAACAGTTGCAGGGGTTTTATTTTTTATTTTGTGCTTCCAGGTTGGTGCAGGAGGCTTTCCAGGGCCAAAATGGGGTGCAGAAAGCACAGGTCCCCCCCCCCCACCATTTTGGCCCTGGAAAGCCTCCTGCACCAACCTGGAAGCGAAAAAACCCAAACAAGCCCTGCAACTGTTTGAAGGCTGAAGGAAGCCTCCAACTGACCCAGGAAGCACTGGAGAGCCAGGCCATTTACTCACTTCCAGTCCACGAGAGTTTTCTGCCCCAGGGCAGAAATGAAAACCTGTCCTGTGGAGCCCACTGCCACTTGGGCGGAGGAGGACGACGACACGAAGAAGAAGAGGAGGAGGAGAATGGTGAGGCTTTGCAGGAGCCGGCAGGGAGCAGGTCAGGTGGGGCTGGCTGGCTGGCTGGGGAGGGGGCAATCATGGTGCTTAGGTGGCAGCAGCCTTCATGCCCCGACTGTGCTGAGGAGGAAATAAGAGGCCCTGCTTGAATGGGGATGAAAGTACACACACACCCCCTGCCTCCCTGCTCAGGTGTCAGCCACACCAGTTTGGGTGCCCTGGCTGAAACACGCTCTCTCTGACACACACACACACACACACACACACACACACACTTAGATTACTCTCTTAGCCTCCCTGTCTCTGTCTGGCCCATTTGCATGCTCAGCTGTCGCCCACACCATTGGCAGCAGTTTGGGTGCCCTGGCTGAAGTATGCTTTCTCTGCCAAACACACTTGGATTGCCTGTCTCTGTCTGGCCCCATTTGCTGCTCCTTGAGACAAAGAAGCCTCATTAAGTAGCTAAGTGGAAAGTAGTTGGGGGGAGGGGAGGAGCAGGAGACCTGCAGGTAACCACTTTCCCCACCCCCGAGAATGAAAGTTTTTGGATCCCTGACTCTGCAAAAGAAGATGGGTGCCTGAATCTGCACAATATTATAGCACCCAGGAGCATCCATTCTCAGCACAAAAAGCATTTCCCAGCCAACTCTCCTCTCCCTTCTTCAAAGGCAAAGAAGCCAAGAAACAAGAGAGGAGACAGAGGTTTGGAAAGTAAGTGAGTCCTTGTTGCAGGAAGGGAGGGAGAAGCAGGAGGTATCTTAGTGGGTTGGGGAGGCCTTGAGGGTCTCTTCTATCACTAGGACCCCCATGGCCTTCCCCACCCTGAGATACAATACAATAGCAGAGTTGGAAGGGACCTTGGAGTCTTCTAGTCCAACCCCCTGCCCAGGCAGGAAACCCTATACGTTTCAGACAAATGGCTATCCAACCTCTTCTTAAAGACTTCCAGTGTTGGGGCATTCACAACTTCTGGAGGCAAGCTGTTCCATTGATTAATTGTTCTAACTTTCAGGAAGTTTCTCCTCAGTTCTAAGTTGCTTCTCTCTTTGATTAGTTTCCACCCATTGCTTCTTGTTCTAGGCTCAGGTGCCTTGGAAAATAGTTTGACTCCCTCTTCTTTGTGGCAACCCCTGAGATATTGGAACACTGCTATCATGTCTCCCCTAGTCCTTCTTTCTATTAAACTAGACATACCCAGTTCCTGCAACCGTTCTTCATATGTTTTAGTCTCCAGTTCCCTAATCATCTTTGTTGCTCTTCTCTGCACTCTTTCTAGAGTCTCCACATCTTTTCTACATTGTGGTGACCAAAACTGAATGCAGTATTCCAAGTGTGGCCTTACCAAGGCATTATAAAGTGGTATTAACACTTCATGTGATCTTGATTCTATCCCTCTGTTGATGCAGCCTAGAACTGTGTTGGCCTTTTTGGCAGCTACTGCACACTGCTGGCTCGTATTTAAATGGTTGTCCACTAGTACTCCAAGATCCCTTTCACAGTTACTACTGTTGAGCAAGGTACCACCTATACTGTACCTGTGCATTTCGTTTCTGTTGCCTAAATGTAGAACCTTACCCTTTTCACCATAGAAGTTCATTTTATTAGATAGTGCCCAATGTTCAAGTTTGTCAAGATCCTTCTGTATCTTAAGCCTGTCTTCTGGAGTGTTGGCTATTCCTGCCAGCTTGGTGTCATCTGCAAATTTGATGAGTTCCCCATTTATTCCCTCATCCAAATCATTGATGAAGAGGTTGAAGAGTACTGGGCCCAAAACAGAGCCTTGGGGTACTCCACTGCATACCTCCCTCCATGTAGATGCAGTTCCATTGAGGACTACATGTTGAGTGCGGTTGGCCAGCCAGTACGAATCCATCTGGTGGTGGTCATGGGCACATTGGTATCCTTGAATTCTGAGCCCTTAGGAAAGTATCCCCTCCTTGTGGGTTGCAAACAGCTGTTTCCAGTGGGGAAAAAAGGACAAAGCAATTGGGGAAATAGTTTCCTTTGCTATATTTCCAGTCTGAATTAGACCATGGCAGGGTCCCTACAGAAGAGCTCTTTTAAGGATCATTATGTATTCATAGAAAAGCAACTATCTTAGCTCTGTTCTTAAATGCTAAAGCTGTTGTACATAAAAAGGAGGAGCTCTGATCAACTACCAGAGCCAACATTTTTACAGTTTTGCTGTCCTGTAGTCTGTCCCCATGAAATGCAAGCATGGAATAAACTGAGCCTGGTTTGTCCTCAGTCTTTTCAGTGGCCACAAACTACTAGCAAAAGTGGCATTTGATCACAAGGCAAGGAATGTTTCCCCTTTTGCATTGGAGCATCCAAGAAGGGACAGGAAAGACAAAGAAAAAGACGGAAAGAGGAGAAGAGAGCAAGGAAGCAAAAGGAAGGAAAGAGCGGAAGAAAGAATGAAGAGGGAATGAAAAAGAAGGGAAGGAAGGAGATTATAATGAGAGAGGGTGAGGGTGTGAGGTAAATTCTGCCTTAGCACTTGATCACCAACAGCCCTGTTGCCTTTTACCATCTCCTTGTCCCATCCTCCTGACCTCTCCTGGTGGTCTCCAATCCTATCATTGAGGATGCTTTGGTTACAAAGCTAGGTCTCGTAAGGAGAGGGAGTGGGCCTCCCTCTGACCCACATACTTTGACCTCCTGCACACACCATGGGCAACCAAGGAGAGTGAGCACAGCAGCAGTGGGAGCTGGCCGTTCCCACCATGGCCTCCAAAGTCAACCACAATGGGGCCCTCATTGAAATTGAGTTTGACACCCCTGGACTAACAGATGACCTGAGTGCTGCATGTGTTGCTCTCAAACTTACAACATATGAGTCAAGGTTAGAAAAATTATCAGCTTGCATTCAACAGCAAAAGTCACATTAATCAAAAGCATGCCAAATGCAAATGTTTACCTTTCAATAAAAAGGTGTTTGTATCATTGTTATTATGGGGTTTTTTTCAGAGAAAAGACGTTAATCATGTATGAGTTGTTTTTCTAAAGTAAAACCTCATCATTCAGGTTAAATTGCCGTGTTGGCACACTGAGATAAATAAGTGGGTTTTGGGTTGCAGTTTGGGCATTCGGTCTCTAAAAGTTTGCCATCACTGCATTAGAGCATACACAGAGTGTAACCTAATTCAGCTTTTGTTAAATTGCTGTTGAGAGAAGCTCCATTGTAACCTAACGTGCCAACTACATAGATAAAACTTCTAGGCGAATTGCCAAGCTTAGCCTAGCAAAGTAACGTCTTGTGAAAAGTCGAATGTTGATTCTGCCAAGTAGCCTTGCTTGTACCTTAAAATGCGTGTTCAGCATTCCCCAGCAAAGCTCTGAGTTATACGCCAGAAAATGTATTTCTTTTCCCTTCTGAAGTCTATTGTTTTCAGAGTGCTGAGAAAAATAATGAAATTTACGTGTTTCAATTTATGTTTCTATAGCAATGACGTTCTGTGCAAGCTGTGTGAGCTGTAAGATGTTTGGAAAAGTTTTTGGCGTGCGCCTGTTTTTCTCTCTCTGCCTGCTCTGTTAAGGTGGGAGGCAAAAAGGTTGTCCAGTTTTTTGCTTTCTGCAGAAATAAAAGTTGATAATCTGTAGCCTCATCTTCAGAGTTTCATTGGATTTATCAGATTCTGAGCTGCATTCAAAAACCTTACACAATGAAAAATGCTGTGTCATATTTGGGGTCGGATCAATTCACAATACTAGATTTTAATAAATCCAATCTTGTTCTCATGAAGGCATTAGAATAATTGGTTAATTAGACATTGTTTAAAAGACAGAATATTAGCAAGATTATATTATAAAAGTGGAATATAATAAATAAATTTAAAAACTATAAACAATGTAAATCATATTACTGTATCTCACCCCTTTTAAACAATTAGACATTGTTTAAAAGAAAGAATATTGAGATACGGGGCTTGACGTTGCAACAACACAACATGCAATCTTGGTGCTCCAGGATTGCTGTTGATATCTCTGTTCCTGGATGGTCCTTTTGGACCTAAACTGTTCTGAAGGAACAGTGATAGAGAAGAGCATGTCTTGCTGATCTCAGGGGCATCACAAAGCCCCTGATTGATCCAGGAGAAAGCTCTTTTTGCCAACTACAAGAGAAGCAACCAAGATGCTGCAGAAGGTTGGGACAAGCCTCTGAAACAGAAGCAATACAGGAGTGTATGTGTGTTGAAATAGTGAGGAAATTTTCTATTATTAGAGAAGGGAACCCAAAAGGCTTGGAATTTAAAATAAAATTGAAAACAAGTGGCGAATTAACCCTGGTTTAAAACTAAAACTATTGTGTTATCTTTTCTACCTTAACTTGGTTTGTTTTTTATGGATGGACTTTTTACAAATGCCTCTTACTTTTAAACTGGACTGGTCTCCTTTTTTCCTTCTTCCTCTGTACTTTCTCTATCTTTTGTATCCGTGGATTAAAAGCTTCTTCTCTCGTAAACAGGGCCGGATTTTCCTATAGGCTAACTAGGCTTCAGCCTAGGGCCTCAAGATCAAGAGGGGCCTTTTATTTTTATTTATTATCCATGCCACATTTTTTTATAAAGGTTAGTACGAATTACAACATGTTTCATTTAA
Organism: Natrix helvetica; assembly: GCF_964273705.1. Taxonomy (NCBI): domain Eukaryota; kingdom Metazoa; phylum Chordata; class Lepidosauria; order Squamata; family Natricidae; genus Natrix; species Natrix helvetica. Next base: position 138,577 of record NW_028113604.1, read on the forward strand.
TATATTGATATATATCACAGTAATGATATATTTTATTATTTCTCATGTAATTTACAAACTTGAAAATGGGAGGTGAAAGGGCCCCATAAGTGGAATAGCCTAGGGCCTCTTTTCATCTAAATCCGGCCCTGCTCGTAAGGCTTGGATGGAGTGTAATTTTTAAACATTTAAACTTTTTTTTTTTACCTCTTCCGGAGCTCGGAGTCTACAAAGAGAGGCAAAAACTGATAGCAAAGAGGCAACACTGCCATCTAGTGGCTAGAGGCTTGGCAATATCTGATAAAGCTATAAGCTCTGTTTACTGAAAGGCTCAATGAAAAACGTTTTGTTTATACAGGTGTCCCTTTGAAGAAAAGAGAAAGCTTTGATTTGAAAAACTCCACTGAATTTGTTTGAAACCTAAAAAGTCTTGGATGTTTTGGCAGTATTTATAACCTGGAAAATGGCACAACGTGAAGAAGAAAAGGCACTAACTTTGCAAAGAATTTTCCTAGAAATTTAAAAAGTTTTGATAATTACAGAGAGAATTGAAAAGTGACTTGAAATTATAGATCAAAATACAGAAAGCATGGGGACAGTGATGAAGTTTGAGGACAGAACTGAAAAAATAACAGAGACATATGAAAGTGATAAGAAAATTGTTAACACCGACAGTAAACTGAGAATGGAGGGAAATGACAAGTGTAAAATACGGAAAGGAGAAATTGATGAACCAGAACCTTATTTTAGATGTCAGAATACAGATGAAGAAAGGAGAGAAAATTTGGCAGAAATAATGAGAGTAATCTCGGCAGAAGCACCAATGATATCAAAAGTTAAGCTGATAAAAAGAGCAGATGGAGGGTTTCGAATTCTTATAAGTCATGCAATGAATAACAAGTTCTTAAGAGAAGTCCACATAAGACTTATCAAGAAAACACTTAGAATACAGACTTCACATATGGCAAGAGATATTGGACTACACTATTTCTGGAAAGATACAGGATGATGAAATGAAATATCACAATAAATTTTAGTTAAACGTAGTTAAATTTTGAGTGCTATGTACAACGTAATAATAGCTATAGTCAAATAAATGATTAATAATGATATCAAGGTATTCATATATACTAGATTGATAATATGAAATTTTATACAATATTGTAAGTGAGAATCATGGAGATGATGTTGAAAAGCCTTTTTATAAAAGATAAACAATTCTATATAGAATAGAATATAAAGATGTAATATCATCGGATGATTTTAGGATGATGTAATAAAATGTCATAATATAAATTTACTTCAATTTTATATGCCTTATGTTGAAAGGATGTAATAATAGCTAGGCTTAATGGATGTTTAATAATTATAACAATTTGTATACCTGTATATTAGATTGATGATACTAATAATGGGGGGAAAACATGGAATTGAAAATTATTAGAAAATGTTATCAATGCTAAAATAATAGAATGACTTAGAATAGGATTTTTAAAAACCCTTTATTATTGGATATATTGAAGATGATACAGTGAATCATTATAATATTAATGGTTATATATTTAGAATGCCTTGTCTAAAATGGAGAAACAATAGTGATAATCAAACAAAGGAAGCACAATAACAATGTATACAAAGATATCTTGATTAACAATATGTGAATTTTGATAAAATTCAAGTGATGACTATGGAAAGGACGCAGAAAGATCTTGTAAGCAATCAACACACTGTATGTAGCTGAAGAGGCTTCTGTTATATGTGTTGTGTGTTTGTGTTTGTCTGAAAATAAAAATTTTATTTAAAAAAAAGACAGAATATTAGCAAGATTATATTATAAAAGTGGAATATAATAAATAAATGTAAAAACTATAAACACTTTAAATCATATTAGTGTATCTCACCCCTACAATTTATTGCAATTAGATTAACATGTGCAAATGCCAACTGAAGTATTCTATTCCAATAAAGGGCCTACTATATTTTTTGAGGATTGCTGCATATTTTAATGCTTCCATGGCCCAGATTCTTTGTGGAGGAATCTTTTTAGCTTCTTCTCCAATTGTACAAGAAACATGGAGACCTCAGTTCCTCATACAATTTGTCAGTTGTATAATCCAAGATTGGTCTTTTAATTGAAGTTTTGTCTCTTGTAACAGCAACAATTTTCAGAGTCTGTCAGTTTCCATAGATTAAATGCCAATATCCATATTTTCTGATTTTAGATAAAGCAGAAATTGTGTAAATTCCCAAATCAGCTCTGAGGGCAGCAGCTGGAGTTCTTTTGTCCACCCCAAGATACTCCTCACAGGCTGTGACTGGGTTGGTTCCCTCTCACAGTTACTGCTATTGAGCCAGGTTTCACCTAATCTGTGCCTGTACATTTGGTATTTCTAGCCTAAGTGTAAGACTTTACTTTTCTCTACATTGAATTTTATTTTGTTAAATAGGCTCAGTGTTCAAGTCTATCTAGATCCATCTGGATCTTGAGCCTATCTTCTGGGGTGTTGGCTATTCCTGCCACTTTAGTGTTGTCTACAAATTTGATGATTTCCCCATTTCTCCTCTCATCCAAAGCATTGATGAAGATGTTGAAGAGGACTGGGCCTAAAATGGAACCTTGGGGTCCCCCACTGCTTGTTTCCCTCATGTAGATGTAGTTCCACTGAGGACCACAGGCTGAGTGATGCTGTCTATCCCACATAGTTTTAGCTTAACAAGAAGTAGGTGGTGGTTTACTTTGTCAAAGCCTTTCTAAAATCCAAGTGCTGTATGGTATGTGCACTGCATTTTGTTGGTCTACTAATTTAGCCATTTTTGTCAAAAAAAATAAAATAACATTTAATTACAATCTGTTTTTTTGATCCTGCATTAGCCCTAGTAAGTCATTCATTGATATCTATACTGAATAAGAAGGGTTCAAATATGCATCTTTCCCCTCCCCCTTGGTAAGCATAGATCCTTCTTCTCGTGGCTCCATTGAGCTCTCAAACAAGGACTTGGATCAGGGCCAACAGTCTGAGCTCCATTTTGAGGCCAATCCATTTTCTCCATCATATTTCTCTGTTTATTGAGTCAAATGCTGCACTAACCTCTAAAAAGCCGGCAAACCGTGCATTATTTATTATAAAATCTATATAGCATTTAAGTCTACCTAAAACCTTCTGGATCTTCTTCAAGGAATGCATTTTTCTCAAGTTTAACTTAGTTTAACTTAGCATAAATTTTAGCCACAATATCCGCTAGTCTATTTGGTCTATAATTGCTAGAGTCCTTTTTATTCCACTTTTTAGATAGATAAAATGCTACTATTGCCAACTTCAAACTGAGTAGATAGGGCAGACATTATTTATATTTGGAAATGAAGATGCCAATAGAGGCCCCAACAACCAGGAATATTTTTGATCAGTTAAATAGTTAGTAGAATGTCTTCTCTAAGGAATGTATTGCTTGCACTTCAGGCTTTTTATGATTAATCTCAACATGGACATAACTGAATAAAATATTGACATTTTTGCTAATATGTAGAAAAGTAGCTCTTGAATTCCATGGAGAAGACATGGTTGCATCTATTGCTCACCCACCACCACCCACCACTCACTTTACCAGATGGAGAAAAACACACACAAACCTGTGGGACTTTGTAGATGCCTCCTAATGTTGATATCTGGATGGAGATGTCCCTGTTAGCTGCATCAAAAAGAGCCAGAAGGTTCTCCTTCCTTCCACAGCCGTAGTTGGGGACATTGGCTTCTCCAGTGGAGAGAATGTCCAGCAAGGCATCTGAAGTGCGGAAAGTGCTCAATTGGTTGTCATGGATGTTGTAGCCCAGTGTGAGATTGTGCAGGAGCTGGGAATTCTTGTTGATCATTTGAATGTTGAAAATGAACCCTAAGCAATTTGAAAAACCAAGAACATCCCTATTGTAAAAAAAAAAGTTATTATAATCAACAGTATCAACAAATATTGTTTTTAATATATAATCCTACAGAAGCCTAATGAGCCTTAAGCCAACATTGATCCAAAACCAATGATCAGTTGCACAAAAAGGGAAATTGGATGAGGTACGGCAACTACAACTGACTCCACCACTACTTTAAATAAAATTCATGATTCAAGTGATAAATCAAGGATTGGACTAAGAAAGGAAAATAATCTGCAGCCCTTTCAGCTTTTTTTCAGACCTATTTTTGGATTTGAGTCTCTTTCGCAAAATTAGACAAAAAAGAGAAGCCATAGAAATCAAAATCATTCAGGAAATTAGACATATCTCCCAATATAGGAATAAATGAAAAATAAAAAATAGAAAAGAAGGAGAGTGTTAGAATGGAGGGAATGCAATTCAATCACCCTGAATGACTTACAGATCATGAAAAACAAACTGAAGAGAAGGTGCCACGTTGAAAAGCAACTTTGTATGCAAAATTTCATCTCCACTGGTGACTATACCGATGAGATGGTCTCCTGGGCTGTAAAAGCTCTGTGGCTGTTTTCCATCCTGGTGCTCCAAACTCTGCGGGCATTTCATTCTCAGCTTCCCAGAGACTGGATGGGACACCAGCAGAAGCAGAAGCAGGAGGTCCATCATTCATGGGGTGAATCAATGAATCCCTTTCCTGTTTCTAAAGAAGAATTCAAAGAATTCAAAGGATTCTCACACGGTGGAATATGAGCCAGTGTATTTCCTGATTGAAACATAGAGAAACACTCAGCTTTATCTGGAAAGGAGAGAGACGGACATTCAAGAGCACAGACCCTGCCTGTCCCAAAACTCCATATTTCTCTGCCCAAAGTCTCCCCTGGAGGATTCAGCCAAAGAGCAGAGCTGAAACTTTTATCATAATTCTCCCTCTCAGGAGGGATCCCTGGATAATTCAACTAGTTCTGGGACTCAGAGGTTGTTGGAAAATTCTCTGGAGGGAAATGAAAGGGAAATAATTCCCATGTGATTCATAATAACAGGGGCAGAGATCGAATTAAATCAGTCATCTAGACTTGAGAGGTTTGGGAGCTCCATGTTTGAAACTGTCCCGGGAGGGAATAGAAGGCTCCTGTGGCTGAAGAAACAAATAAATCTGATATTTGTTTGCATAGTGACTGAAGATAAAACTCCGGAGGTCATTTAATGCCAGAGCATGGCACAGATCTGAAGTAGCTCCCTGATGAGTTGAAGCCAAAATTTACTTTATTTTGAAAGTTAATGATCAAGCAGAAAATGACTGATGCAACAGTGCAACCAGTCTATTGAACAAAATCAACTTTAGTGAAAAACTAGTTACCAGAACTTGGCATAGTTAAGAGAGAGAGGGGGGGAGGGAGGGAGGGAGGGTGGGATTATAAAACCAAGTGAAAAAAGATGGAGAAATAAAGAAAACATCTTATCCCATGGGAGGGAGGAAGGGAGGAAGGGGAGGGAGGGAGGAAAGAAAGGAGGGGAGGGAAGGAAGGAAGGAGGGGAGGGGAGGGAGAGAGGGAGGAAGGAAGGAAAGAAGGAAAGAAGGAGGGGAGGGAGGGAGGGGAGGAAGGAAGGAAGGTAGGAGGGCAGGGGGGAGGGAGGGGAGGGGAGAGAGGGAGGGAGGGGGAGCTCAGGAACCCATCTTGCAGATGGGAAGCTGATCTACAAAATCCAATTTCCATCTTCAGAGACTGGGAATGCAGAAGCCCATATCCCATGTTCCCCTGCCACCCTTTCCATGCATGGGGCACTCAGGGGAAAGCAAAGCCCAGACCCATGAAGAAAGCTCAGGGTGGCCAGGAAGGAGGAGGGGATCTGGGGCATTCCTGGGAAGAGACTAATCTGGTTTATGGGTACTGTAGAATCCTGGCGGTGACGTCAGGAGTTTCCCCTGTGTCTGCCGGCAACAGCCAAGCTGCGTCTGATTGGTTAAGACGCGGCTTGGCTAAACACGGGCAATCCCTGCCTTCTGATTGGCCTCCCTGCTTGACAGCTCCGTATAAATAGCTGTCAAGCAGGGACAGCTCCAACTTCTCTCCTGTATATTGTCTATCGCAAGTTTGTTCAATAAAGCCTTTTGAATTCGCCTCATGGCGTCTGTCTGCTTTTCTGCCTATTCTACACTGGCGACGAAGGTGGGATCAAGCGGCCGCTGACCCACCACGCGTGCACATTGATAGGCTAAACCAGACAACATTTTTTTTACATTTTTACTCCTTGAGGTCCATCCCTGAGGCGCTAGAATGGCATCCATGCCACCATTCGCGCCGTTCGGGACTGCCGGGGAGTCTTGGGAAGCATTCTTGGAAAGATTTGAATGCTTCCTCATTGCGAACGGCAACAGGAACATCCCGGTCGATGAGAAGTGCAGCTTCTTCCTCAGCTGCTGCGGCCCTTCAATGTTCGGTGCTGCCCGGGCTCTGGCAGTTCCCCAGCTGGTCCATTTGCTCGACTGGGAAACGCTCACCAGAAAGCTCCAACACCATTACGCCCCAATACCTTCCTGGATTGCCAGGCGCTACGCCTTCAGGCGTTGCGTCCAGAAGCCGGAGGAGATGATCAGCCAGTTCCTCCAGTCACTCCGCACCTCCGCCATGCAATGTGAATTTTCAAACATTGACTCGGCATTGGTGGAGCAGTTCGTGTGCGGAGTGAAGGACATTCGCCTCAGGTGACGCTTGCTGGCCTGGGCTGATGTCACATTCCAGGAAGTGATTGCGGAGGCCAGGGCAGTCAAACTCTCGGATGAATCCATGGCTGAGATGTTTCAGCTACCTCCGCCTCCTGGCCGCACCTGCCTGGTGGACGAGCTGGTGCCCTTGCCGGATGACTTAGAGGAGTGGGGCATGGTTGCCCGCCTCGCTCAGGCTGCAAGACGGCGAACACCTCAACGCCCCCCTTCAAGGCTCTGCCATTTGTTTGGGCAGTGGTGGCAACCACGACCGCGCCGCTTGCCCTTTCAAAGCTGCCGTCTGCCGCTGCTGCCTCAACAAGGGGCACCTCGCTCAAGTCTGCCGGGCAACCCTGCCGCTACCCCAGCGTGCTGACGACTGCCCTCAATCTTCAGCCACCGTGCCGCGCCCAGCAGCCCAGCAGTGTCGCCAGCAGCAGAGACCGCGTGATGGCTGTTTCACCGTGGAGTCAGACCTGCTGACCACCCCTGCAGAGTCGGCCTTCCATGCGTCCGCAGGTGCGGGCTGCATCAAAGCATCCCTGCTGATTGAGGGCTCACCCTGCACTATGGAGGTTGACTCGGGCTCGTCCCGATCCCTCCTCTCCTGGGCAGAGTTCTCTCGCCTCTGCCCAGGCATCTCAAAGTTGCAGCTCTCCACCCCAGACACTTCACTAAGAGACTACCAGGGGACTCTAATTCCCACCCTGGGCTGTTACTCTGTGAGGGTGGAATATGGGGAATTCGCTGATTGCCTGCCCCTGCTAGTGGTGGAGAAGCCATTGCCAGCTCTCCTTGGCCTTGATTGGTTCCCCGCTCTTGGGTTATCTGTGGGGTGCGACAGGTAGTGGCCACGCCTCCTGACATGGCGGACGTCTTAGCGCAATACGCTGACGTTTTTGATGGGCAATTAGGGACCTACAAGGGCACCCCCATCTACCTCAACCTAGACCCCCAGGTTGCCCCGCTTAGGCTGAAGGCCCATAGGGTGCCTTTCGCCTTGAGGGCCAAGGTGGATGCCGAACTTGATAAACTCATAGCACAGGGAGTATTGGAACCGGTCGACTATTCCAGATGGGAGGCCCCAATTGTGGTCCCCGTCAAAGCGGACGGCTCCATACGCCTCTGCGCGGATTTTAAGTCGACCATCAACCTTGCCCTCCAGGCGAACCCAAATCCAGTCCCTGTAGTGCAGCACCTGCTCCATTCCTTGGGGCAGGGCTGCATTTTTGCGAAACTGGATATGGCGCAGGCCTACCAGCAGCTCCCGGTGGATGACGATGCGGCGGCTGTGCAGACCATCGTCACCCACCGTGGGGCTTTCCGCTGCCGCCGCCTCCAATTTGGCGTGTCCGTTGCCCCGGGGATCTTCCAGAGCCTCATGGAGCGCTTGCTCCTCGGGCTCCCTGGCGTGGTTCTGTATTTCAATGATGTCCTGATCGCTGCTAGCAGCCGATCGGGACTCATCGAAATACTACAGAAGGTCCTCGATCGTTTCAGGGGCGTGGGTTTAAAACTTAAGCGCAGCAAATGTTTGTTTGCTGTGCCTAGGGTGGATTTCCTGGGGTTCACTATTGACGCCCAGGGCATCCACCCTACCCCATCAAAAGTAGCAGCCATCCGGAACGCCCCCACGCCTGCCTCCAAAGTGGAGCTGCAGGCGTTCCTAGGCTTGCTTAACTTTTACGCGCCTTTTCTTCTGCATAAGGCGTCAGTAGCCAAGCCGCTGCATCGGTTGCTCGACCGATCTACAGCTTGGCGCTGGGGCAGCCGCGAAGCGCATGCATTCGTGGCTGTCAAAGACATGCTGACGTCAGAGGCACTCCTAGTCCAATATAGTGACAGGCTGCCTCTGACTCTAGCTTGTGACGCCTCCCCCGTGGGTTTGGGGGCGGTTCTGAGCCATGTTCTGCCAAATGGCTCGGAGGTCCCCATCGCTTTTTACTCCCGGACACTCTCTCCGGCCGAGAGAAATTACAGCCAGATCGACAAGGAGGCTCTGGCTGCAGTGTCCAGGATTAAAAAATTCCACGACTACCTGTACGGTCGGCACTTTACGCTGTTTACCGACCACAAGCCACTCCTTGGGCTTCTGGCCGGAGACAGGCCGACCCCGCCCATTCTCTCCCCGCGGATGACCCGGTGGACAGAGTTCTTAGCTGCCTACAGCTACTCTCTTCAGTACCGCCCAGGGAAGCATATTGGACATGCTGATGCCCTCAGCCATTGTCCTCTCCCTGTCACTGACCCTCAGACAGTGCCTTGCCTGTCCATTCTGGCCATCGCTGACCTAGCCCTTCCACTCTCCTCGAGTGAAGTGGCTGCCTTTTCCAGGGCTGACCCCATCCTTTCCCAGGTGATGACGTGGGTCCTGCGGGGTTGGCCGGAAGGGCCGGTGTCCGGAGACCTCCGCCCCTTCAAGGCCCAGCAGTTGGAGCTGTCACTCCACAGTGGGTGCCTCCTGTGGGGTGACAGGGTAGTCATTCCACCCAGCCTACGCCATCAGGTGCTGTCTCACCTCCAAAAGGGCCACCCAGGCATAGCGCGAATGAAAGCACTGGCTCGCAGCTATGTTTGGTGGCCTCGTGTGGATGACAAGATTGCATCCTGGGTGGCCAGGTGCTCCCCCTGCCAACTTTCCCAGCCGGCGCCACAGGCAGCCGCACCCAGGGAATGGGAACTATCCCGGGGACCGTGGTCATGCCTGCATCTGGATTTTGCGGGCCACTTCCAAGGACAGTTGTTTCTGGTCGTGGTGGACGCATACTCACGCTGGGTGGAGCTCATTCTCATGACTTCCACCATAGCCGAGTCTACTGTCAGAGCATTGACAAGGCTGTTTGCCACCCATGGCTTGCCTGATGTCACCGTGTCTGACAACGGCCCGCAGTTTGCGTCCACCGCGTTCCAGGGGTTCCTGGCCTCCCAGGGCATTCGCCATGCCCCTGTCGCCCCCTACCATCCTGCCAGCAATGGTCAGGCGGAACGGGCCGTCTGCTCGGCCAAGGAGGCTCTCGGCAGGATGGAGGGTGGCGACTGGCCCACAAGGGTGGCTGCGTACCTGTTGGTACAGCACTCTACACCTTGCCCCCTGTCCGGAAAGTCTCCAGCCGAGCTGCTGAGGGCCAGCGCCTGCGGACCACCTTGGATAGGCTGCACCCGCTCTATTCCAAGGAACAGCCTGGCAACCTGGGGCCCCCTCCCCATAGCTTCTCGGTGGGGGATACGGTCTGGGCAAGGGCATTTTTGGGGGATGCAAGGTGGGTGCCTGCCACCGTCACCTCCGTAA